>NC_080682.1:97803050-98108481 GCF_030445035.2 Dasypus novemcinctus | reverse complement strand
AGAAGATAGAAATCTAAGGTATTTTGAAGAGGAAGCGAAGCAAATGGAGATTAGTACCCTATTTCCTGCTTGGGCAGTTGATGGAGATTGCCTTGTGAGATGGGTCATGCCAATGTGGAGCAGCAGGATTAGTGTAGAAATGACTGTGTGATGTGTTTGGTCAGAGAAGAACTTGAAAGAGTGTCTTGTGGCTTTCTTCTCTTTGACAAATTAGTAAGTAATACAGGGATTCTGCAAGGACACAAAATTACGGGGAATGCTGGATAGTTAAGCTGTCAAGGAGATTCTATGATTAGGAGCAAATAAATCTAATCAAAGTCCATAGGAAAAAAGGCTGGAGTCAGGGTAGTAAAACAAAATGAATAAACTCTCTGGACATGTGCAGTAACAGCCAAGGTTATGGATGGGTTGTCTCATGAATCCAAGAGAAAACAATCAGCCAATATTCAGCTGATGTTGAGGTAAAGGACAGAGTCCCAAACAGAGACAGAAGGCAGGATGAGATATCTTTCAACAAGAGTCAGACAAATTTTATATCAATGAGACCAGAGACTCAAACAATTCTCTCATCCAATTCCTTAGGGACCTGTTGGCTTCCCCTTTACTGTAGATGATAACAGAATTGGGTGGGGCTGCAGGTAGAGGAGTGGGTGGGCAGAGACCTGTGAAGAAAAGAAACACTGCAGCAGAAAAGATCAGCTCCCCTGGTCAGAAAAGATATTTTTTAAACTTTAAGTTGGAGTTTTAGACAAATACAATCTTTAGCATGAATATGGTCTCTTGGAACACATGAGCACACATCTGAGTTTTAGAATATAAAGTGCAAAACCTATTAAATAGAAATTTAGTAGATCACAATATTGTCTAAAGAAAGAATGGACTATTTTAGTAACTGATTTGAAAATATACAGTCATATCCATATACAATTTAAGACCCTTAACCCTTATCCCATGAGCAAAAACAAAAACAAAAGCAAAACAAAACAAAAATACAGAGTCACAGGGAAATAACTGTGATGAAAGTAGTAGCAGTGGTAAAAAATGCTAAATGTGAAATCAAAATGCTCTACCACTGTCTTTTTAGTAATTTAAATCCCTTTACCTCAATTTCCTCTTAGGCAAATGGAAAGATTAGGATTTACCTCATATATTTGCTCTGATGATTAATAGAGAAAATCCTTACACAGTGTGTCCACAGTGCCTGAGATAATAGGCATCTGATAAATATAAACTACGTATAATTATTATTATTACTATGGTGATTGTGTTATTAGTAGTGTTGACATAAAATATTAAAAGTAAAATTAACAATTTTTATACTGTTTTTATAATTACATGGTATGAATATTGATTATAACAGATTTATTCATAACCAAAACTACACAAAGTCAAAATTCCAATCTGCTGATGAATGTATAAACAATTTTTTATATGATATGGTAAATAGGACTCAGGCATAAAAATAAATGAACTATGGATACTTGCAACAAGAACAAATCTCAAATGCACTATTGTTAAATGACATAATCCAGATATAAAAGACTACAATGTTCATGATTTAGTTTATATGATTTTCACTAAAATACAAAGTCATAGGGCAGAAATTACATTAGTAGTTGCCAAAGATTTAGGGTTGTGGGAAGGGATTGATGACAAAGGAATAAAAGAAAACTTTTTAAGATGATAGAAAGATGCTGTATCTTGATTATAGTAGTAGAGGTTACACGAATGTAAATAATTTTCAAAACTAATCAAACTGTATGTGTACAGTCCTACTTCCCCATGGTGCTTACTCCACTAAATGGCCATGTGGCTAAACTAGGTAAAGAAAGACATGATTAAAAAATAAACAGTAACATTGCCTAGAGTAGTGGAAATGGACTAAGATAGAGGCTGATCTTTTAAAAATTACTTCAAGAATTGTAATCAGCAAAATATACCTTTTCCATAATGGCTTGTTCCCAAATTATCCTACTGCACTGGCCAGAGTAAGACATATAGAATTTACTAACTAATCAATTTGAAATATTATTATGACACTCAGTACATTATATTTACATTTTATAATTTATAAAAATTGATCACAATATTATTTATGTCAATGTAATTCCCTTATAAAGGTTGTTGGAAAATGGAAAGGAAAGCAGGTATTACATGTATAATATTATACAAACAGAAATTATTAAATATATTTTTAACAATAAAGTGACTCCTACTGAATTTGGTGCCTTTAAATTGAGTCTCATTTGGTCTCAATGTACTGAGGCTTCTTTCAAGAAGTAAAATCTCTAGGTTCTCCTTCATATCTGCTAGTCTTGATACTGTAAATAATGGGATTCACTGAGAGTAGAAAAAGGATATAGACGTTGCCCATGAGGACATGAACTAAAGGTGAGAGGTGTTTCCCAAATGATGCACCATAGTCAGACCAATGATTGGGATATAGAAAACCAAAACAGCCCTGATGTGAGATACACAGGTCTGCAAGGACTTGATCCTCTCCTCCTGGGATGCAATGGCTGAATCTGTACGCAATACCATGATGAAGGAAATAAGTACGAGTACTACATCAAATAACCAGTTGCTAACCACAAAGGCCAGACCATAGATGCTGTTGAAGCGGATGTTGGAACAGGCCATTTGAATCAAGTCTCGGTGCAGGCAGAAAGAGTGAGACAGGATGTGGGGATGGCAATAATCTAAGAACTTTAGGTGGATGATAACTGGGCCAGAGAGACAAAAGAATTTTATTCATTGTAGGAGTACATAGGACAGAATAGAGCAAGAGGAGATCACAGGTATTGGTAGGTGAAGGTAGGGTGTTATTGGGGATGGAGATTGGGTATTTCTTGGGTCTATTTGACTCTCAGATTGATTGTGGAAAGAGGGTTCTTGTACATAACTTTCTAGGCCAGTTCAACCAGTCTTTGCCCTCCAGGATTTAGTATCTGAGGTTCTAACCAACATATGCACAAGTTGATATAGGTCAGAAAATCCTCTATCGTTTGTACCCAGAATTCTAAATTTTTCTCTATTTGCTGGTCTTATTTGGGGACATCTTTAATTATAGCTCTTAACTTAGTTCTAGTCCAATGTTTAAATTCTGCCCTACTGGACAGCCAGCCTTAACATTTTAAGGAGCCTGGACTAGGTCCTCTTTCCTCAGGGGGTCAAGAGAAACCATTAGGATAGTTTGGGGGAAAAAATGGTTACAGCAAGCTGGGGATATTCCTTATAGATATGGCATTCATTCACCTTGTTCTGTTTTTGGCCTTTTTCCTTTTCTAAGAACCTTTAAGTGAGGCTGTTGTGGAGGCTCTAGCAGCCTCCAACTACCAATCTTGTACCTCCACCCCGACCCCAACCACTCTGAAACTGCTCTGACCTTAGCAGTATCCCCCCACGAGTGGAAGTGTCTGGACCTGAACAGAGGAAACATTACGGGTGGAAAAAAGAAGCTCATTACACCCGTGAGCTAGGACGGGCAAGGCCTTGCTCCCCATATGGTAGTGCGTTTAGCCGGCCCCGTGGATTCCCAAACCCCATGTAACTGTGAGAGACAAAAATTAGAGAGCTGGAGGGAGAAATGAAGTGAAGCCAAATGTAAGGTCTAACAACAGAGTAGCAAAGCAAAAAAGACAAACCAAAGGTACATAAAAATCAGGAATAAGAGGCAATTGAATTCGATACAAATTCAGATACAGAAAGGAGTTACCTGGGGGATGAGGATTCTCCACAGTGGGGCAGCAGACACAAAACATTCTTTTGCGGGCACCTCACTCGGCCTGTTGCCAGACCGCAAAGCCCCAAATGACACTTTCCATATCTTACTGGGGCCTCCAAGCTTTTGAAGGACCAATCAGAGCAGAGTTTGTAGACTACAGCATTTTATTCGGGATACCAAAGTTGTGCTGCAGCAAAGGCAACCAGATCACTTGCAAGAGTGGAAGTAATTTCGGTCCTCAAGGGAAGGCAAACTTTTTAGAGATTTAAAAAGGAAGTTAGCTCGAATTCCACTGATTGGACAAGGGTTTGTCCGTCTTTTGGGGGCGGGCTTAAGCCAGGTGGGCTTGATGTTGTATTGGGTCTAACATAATGAATCAGGGCCTTGATTGGCTATCTGGGTCCCTGCATTGTTGAGGATTTCCAATTTCAAAAGGTATCAAGAGGGCGTTCAAAGAGGAAGTAGGGCACAGGTTTTTGTTTTGTTTTGTTTTGTTTTGCTTGTCATATGCTGTCTTTTACAAACTGAGGGTTTGTGGCATCCTCCTAGAGCCAGTCGATAGGCACCATTTTTCCAAAGCATGCACTCACTTCGTGACTGTCACATTTTAATTAAGTTATATATGTAATTATATATGTTATTTTCTTGAGAGAAAATACTATTGCACACTTAATATAGTACAGTAGAGTGTAAACATAGCTTTCATATGCATTGGGAATCCAAAAAATTTCTGTGACTTACTTTGTTGTGATATTCGCTTTATTGCAGTGTTGTAGAAGCAAAGCTGCAATATCTCTGAGGTATACTTTTATAATCTTTTCATGTGTTTGTGTGTGTATGTCTGTGTACTTGTGTGTGTTGGAGAAGAGGATAAGCAATGGACCAGAAAATTAGTAAGATGACCTGAATTACTTGAAAGTAGTTTCCATAGGAAGCAGAAGGCAGGTGTGAGTTTTAAGGTTTTGAATATAAAGAGGGGTGTCTTGTGGGAGAAAAGGGAGAGCTGAGAATAGGAAGAATGAACAGGACATCCCCAAGAATGGGACCTGAGGTGTCACGTTTAGGAAGTTATCAACACATGGAGTGTCTTGGCCTGGTTAGTCAGAGCCCACGCAGTATGAGCAGGCATTGCAGGTATGAGCTGTGTCACTGTGAGGGGTCATAGCCTGAAGAAGGTCATGAGAGATTCAACATGGAGAGTGCAGGTATCCAAGTGGGGTGAGGAGCGACTGATGGGCAGCGTAGCTCTGTGCTCATTGTTGAAGCCCTGTTGGGTGAGGAGGGCCTCTGCACAGCAGAGTGTTCAGTATGGCAACAAGGGACTGATTATATTAAGGGATATTGATCACATAAGTAAATGTATTAAAATTAATGGGAGATAGATTTCTCACAGTTGGAGATAGAAGTTTCTGATCTCACCAAAAGGCAGATACTAGAATTAAACCTATGTGTGTTTGACTTTGTTTTAATGGAATTTAAGTTATCAGTGTGACAATGGATTTTCAAACTATGTACATAGAGAAATAATACATTTTATGAGTAATATCCTAGTTGTGTCCACTGAGACTGCCTGGAAACAGTGATTCCATGGTAGAAATGACTAATCTACTGTACAAATCTTAGCTTCCAAAACAGTACTCTGTTTTAATAAGGGCCACAGTTTCTTTGAAAAAATGATGATATCAGGGCTAGGCTAAGGAAAGTACAAAATGAATATTGCATGTTATATTTTACCAAAAAAGTAAGGAAATGCCCAGGATGATGAACTAATAAATGAAAAGGATGAAAAAGCCTTTTTTTTTCTGGTCTTTTCATCTTTTACTGATTTCCTCCTGGCCAAATCTAGAACAATTTAAACATTAAAAACCTGGTAGTAGCTCTTATCTATTGCACGAAGTAGGAAACCATAAATAGAGGCTATTACATAGTTTCAGTCTCCATCAAAATACTCATTAAATTCAAAGGAAAAAGGAGTCACTTTATAGTGAATAGTATTGGCAGACACTAATTTAATCAAATAATCACAGTAAACATCAATATGAGTAGAAAAATTCAAATCATGCACAACCCAAATGGGTGCATGAGATGAACAGAGGCTCATATCCATTCCTGCATAATTGGCATCCAATCATGTGAAAACATCAAATAAACCCAAACTGATGGATATTCTACAAAATACCTGGCCTGTAATTTTCAAAAGCATCAAAGTCCTATAAGACAAAAAAAAGTTTGAGTAACTTCCAAAGGGAAGGAAACTAAAAGGAAGACAAAATGTACAAGTTCCTGAAAGGAATCCTTATGCTATAAATTGCATTTATAACACAATTGTGAGAGTTGAATGATCTGAAAATTAGGTGGTTGTAGTGTGTCAATATTACTCTTCTGATGGATGGTTATATTATATTTATGTAGGAGAATGTCTTTGTTGTAGGAAATACACACTAAAGAATTTGGGGTTAACGATAGGTTATATGATGGGCAACTTAAACAATTTAAGATAAAAGTTATTTGTGCAATACTTAAAACTTTTCTATAAGAAAAGATTTGTTGAAAATGTATCAGAGGACAGAGAAATTGGGATTTGACTAAAATAGACATTAACAATTTTTATATAGCATTGTTCAATGATTGTATACATATAAAGATGAGAACAAATAGTATAAGTAGTTCACAGATGAGTGCATAATTAATTGTGAACAATTAACTAAAATATAGAATTCAATGTTTTAACAATATATTGGATTTTACTTTTTATGTCATTACAAAACCTTTTTGCATATGTTCTTTTATATTTTGCCTGTCAAAAGGATACTAATTTCCCTGGGGTCAGAAAGGG
Source organism: Dasypus novemcinctus (assembly GCF_030445035.2). Classification (NCBI taxonomy): domain Eukaryota; kingdom Metazoa; phylum Chordata; class Mammalia; order Cingulata; family Dasypodidae; genus Dasypus; species Dasypus novemcinctus. The sequence goes on along the minus strand of NC_080682.1, from coordinate 98,101,921 downwards.
GAGAAAGTTTACTTAGGCGTTCAGTGAAACTTCAAAGGGAAGTTTAGGGAGAAATAATAAATAACCTTATTTAAACAGTTTTCTTGATATTGGACTAAACGGAGACTTTAAGAGGAAAATTCTTTAGAATTCTAGAACTGTCTCTTCCTGTTGGGTATTTACATTTTACCTTTTCTTTCTGTGCAAGTATTGAATTTTTAATCAATGCTGTGAGCCTTCATGCCTCTAAAATTGGAAAAGGGCTGCTGACTGGAGGGAAAATGTTGCCATTTTTCCATTCTTTACAATCCCAGGGAACTTCTAGCCGGGAACAGGCCCAACAGAAACCTTCACTTACAGCCTCCACCAACAGGAAATGGAAGTCTGCTATTCACCTGGCTCACACAATATTCTTCACTACTTGCTCTTAAAATAGAGCCACTTGGCTGTATGTGCCTCAAGGCCTGGTAAAGCAGAAAGGGCCCAGAGTCTAACTCAGAAGCTCTCTTATGATCTCAATAACTTTACTCCCAATTACATGGTGTAGGTGGACAAGTGGCTCAGAGAGACTAACAGTGGATACAATTAATGATCTAATTAACCTAAAAATGGTCAGGACACTGATTTGCTTCCATAACTTCTGAGACCTAATACCAAGGCCCTGTAAAGTCATGTCATGCTGCAACTTCCCTGGAATTCTGCAGGGAGTTAGCTTTACTGTGCTGTTATATTTGACTGTACTGAAAGATAACAGAAGGTTTAAGCAAAACTGTGAATAATATTTATCTCATCTAGAAAATTACCTTCTAATATTCATGTCTGCTTCTACTGCTTCCATTATCAATTCCTCAGCATTCATCCTCATGGGGTTCCCTGGCTTTGGAACAGCAGTATCCCTGGTTATCAAGTTTGATGTCCTCAGTCTATGCCTTTATGCTCTTGAGAAACTGTGTAGAGCTTCACATTATCTGCATATTCATATTCCTAGCTTTGCTAACTCTTGCATGGGACTGTCATCAGTGCACATGGTGCTAGAGCTCAGTTAAGAAACTGGTCTGAAACCTGCATTGCCCAGACTTAATTTTCTTCATGGTCTGTCTTGCTTTGGGACTGGAATTTTACCTGCCATGGCTCTTAACCACTTCACACCAATTTGCAGGCCTCTGAGACATACATCCATCTTGACTAATAGAAGAATCATTCATTCCATGATGACCATTTTGATGAAAAGTTTCCTGTCCATTCTTCTTGTCATCATTCATTGGAAGTTTTCCCATTATTGTCACCCTCATCTCCTTTGCCTCTCTTTCTGGCTGCCCCAGGACGTATCTTGGCTGTTCTGCTCTGGCATTTGCTTCAATAGCTTTTATACCCTGGCTCTAGTGATTTGCACCTTGTGGTTGAATGTTGTCTTTATTCTCATTTCCTGTATTTTCATCCTGTGTACAGAGTTAGAAATTGCATCTTGGGAGGAGAACCTTAAGTCTTTGCAGACCTGTTTCCCACATCTGTGCATGTTTGATTTTCTGTATTCCCATTATTGGTCTTACTATGATGCATTGCTTTGGAAAGCATCTCACACATTTGGTTCATGTATTTATAGGGATATATAAGGGCATATATTATCTCTCCACACCTGAAGAATCCAATCATCTACATGTAAAGACCCAGTAAATTTGAAGTAGGATGAAGAAATTTTTTTTTCCTGAAAATTTAATGAAATCCTTGAAAGTTATCAGTAAGAATGCTTTAAGATCAAAATAATAAGGTTTAGCAATTTAAAATTTGAATAATATTTTCTCTAACTTTTTGTTATTTTATTGAGAACAGATTATAATTATATTGTCTTGCTAATGCAAGAGGAGTAATAGTACTAAATTTTGTTCATGTATGTTCCCAAAAAGTTTTCTGAAAGGCTTTTTTAGTACAATCATAGCTATTATAGACATGGCAATAAAATTTGAAATTTCTTGACATGTTTATGAAATATTAAATGTGTGTTATTCTGAATTCAACTCTTTCCTTCCATCTGAATGCCTAGACACACTTCTACCCAAAATTTTGGAAATTTGCCTATTATTTAGATCATTCAAATAATGATGGTTATATCAGGATATATGATAGTATAAAATTGAACTTGCCTTATTCTTAGAAGTAAGTAACTTCTGAAACTCCTGTGCTGAGACTTACCTCCACTCTGTTCTTTTTCCCCCATTGGTGACTTAATAGAAGTCCATTCCGGAGATGAAATAAGGATTCTGCACTTTGATTCAGGGGCAGTGGTAAAAGTGAATTCAGAGCCATAATAGATAGCCATGAAAATAATGACCACTGATATTTATAACATGATTTATCCCCTTCTATTTCTATTGGCTATTTAAAATTTTTATTTAAAAATAACTGTAAACTTCTTTACTTTCAGAAAAGGTGCAAAAAAACCCAAGAAATTTCCATATCCCATATCACATTATATACTTGTGTTATCCCCACCCCATTTTATTTTCTGTGAACTTTGAGAGCAATTATCAATAAAAACTTCAAAGAGCATTTCCTTAACATAGATAATTTTCCCACACAGGGTATCTACAATCAGGAACTTTATCTCACTTTTAATGTAAGCCTCTGTAAAAGCCTGAGATACTGTGAAACAGTTCATGATAGAATTACTTTTTCTTCTTCCATCCATGAAATTTATTGGGGTACAATTAACATATCAAAATAGTCACATATTTTTATGTATGTTTTCACAGTTTTGCAATCATCAGCACAATTTAATTTTATAGCATTTTCATCACCCTAAAAGAAGCCTTGTACTCATTTGTAATAACTCTCCATTCTGACCCCAGCCATAGACAACCACTTATCTGCTTTCAGTCTTCATATTAGCCAGTCTGAATATTTCATACAAATTGAGTCATAAGATTGTGTTCCTTGTATCTCACTTCTTTAATTGAGTATCATGTTTTTAATTCACATCCATACTGTAGATGTATCTGTACTTCATTCCTTTCTATTGCTGAATAGCATGTCATTGTATGGATATACCACATTTTGTTTATCTGTTCATTAGTTTATAGTATCCAGCTTGTTTCCTTCAATAGTATTGGGGACTTACACTGGATGTTCAGTATCTGATATTGGTATTCTACTACAGTATTATTGTGACTCTAGCAATGGAAGAAATTTTACCATTGATGTGGAGACAGTTGTCAAGAGATTTGCTGAAGGCAGGGAGAAGGAAAAAGGTGTGATACTGGGGCATTTTTAGGACTTGAAGTTGTCCTCAATGATATTGCAGGGACAGATGCAGGATGTTATATATTCTGCCATAATCCACTGAATGACTGGGAGAGTGTGTAAACTACAGTATAAACTATAATCCATGCTGTTTTGCAATGCTCGAAAATGTACTCATCAAATGCAATGAATGTACCACAGTAATGATAAAAGCTGTCGATGTGGAAGGAGAGGGTGTTGTGGGGAGTGGGGTATATGGGAACCTCTTATATTTTATAATGAAGCATTATAAAATATAATGATACATTGTGTGATCTATGTATCTTTAGAAAAAAGATAATAAAATAAATTAAAAGAAATCTCAAGATATAGATATATAGATCAATATTTATAGTCCCTAACAGTTTCTAGCATACTGTTGACTCTCAATAAACACTAATAAAATCATACATATAATGTAGTGCTAAAAAAATGAAGGAGAGGGGATAAGATGTGACCTAAGCTGTAGGGTGCCTGCCTCCCATATTGGAAGGCATGGATTCAGTTCCAAGTACCTTCTAAAGAAGATGAGCAAGATAGCAAGGTGATGTGAAGAGCCAATATGGCAAGCTAATGAAATGACGTGATGCAACAAGGTGACACAAAAAGAAGTCACAAGAATATTTTCTCCCACTGTGTGGGCTCCCTTTTTACTTTCTTGACAAACTCCTTTGAGGTGCAGAAGGCTTTAATTTTAGATGATACACCAAGATTATGCAATAAAGAGACAAAGCAAGAGACACAAAAGGCATGGAGAGAGGTAATTCAAATGATTGGGCACCTCCCTCCCACATGGGAGTTCACAGGTTGCTTCCCAGTGCTTCCTAAAAGAAGACAAGAAGACAAGGAGAGCACACAACAAATAGACACACAGAGAGCAGACATCAAGTGCAAACAACAAGAGAGAGGGTGGCTAAATAAATAAGTAAATAAATAATACTTTTTTTTTTAATGAAGGGGATATGAAAGTCTTCAAATCCACCCAAAAACTGATAGAATATGTTACCAAAAGACCAGAATTACAAGAGATACTCAAGGGAAAGTGGCAAACTGAAAAGAAAAAACAAGGGTGAGTGAATTGGAGAAAAGCGTAGAAATGAAGATTACTACAAATGAAAAATTAAACTGTGAAAATATAGGCAATACACTGATATGACTATAGGAAGCAAAAGGTCAAAATGGATATAGTAAGTAATGCCTTTACATTAATAACATTGAATGTTAGTGGATTGAACTCCACAATCAAAAGACATACACTGAAAGAATGGATAAAAAATTATGAGCCATCTATACATTGTCTACAAGAGACTCAGCTCAGATGTGAGGACACAACCAGGTTAAATGGTAAAGGTTGGAAAAAGATATCCCATGCAAAGAGTAACCTAAAAAGAGCTGGAGTAGCAATACTGGTATCAGTTGAAAGAGCTTTCAAATTCAAAACTGTTATGAGGAAGATCATTATATACTAATAAAAGTGGTGATTCACTAGGAAGAAATAACTATACTAAATATTTATGCACCTAAACTCAGTGCCCCAAAATACATAAGGCACACACTGGCAAAGCAGAAGAGAGAAATAGATGTCTCTACAATAATAGTTGGAGACTTTAATACACCTCTCTCATTATTGGATAGATCTTCTAAAAAGAGGACGAATAAACAGTGAACTTGAATAATAGGACAAATCAATTAAACCTAACAGATATCTATAGAGCATTGCACCCCAAAACATTAAGATATACATTCTTTTCAAGAGCTGATGGATCCCCCTCCAAGATAGGCCATATGCTGGGTGACAAGACAAGTTTCAGTACATTTTTAAAAATTGAAATTATACAGAATACTCTGATCATAACAGAATGAAAATGGAAATTAATAGTTCATGGAAAAAGGGAAAATTCATGAATGTATGGAGATTAAACAATACACTTATATAATCAATGGGTAAAAGAAGAAATTGCAAGAAGATTCAGCAAATATCTTGGGATGAATGAAAATGAGCACACACCATAAAAAAACCTATGGGACACTGCAAAGTGTAGTGCTGAAAGGGAAATTTAAAGCCCTCAATGGTTACATTAAAAAATAAGAAAAATTTAAACTTGAAGATCTAATTACGTGCCTGTAGGAACTAGAAAAGAACAGTAACCTAATCCCAAACCAAGATGAAAGGAAGAAATAGTAAAGTTCAGAGCAGAAATACATGTAATAGAGAAGAAAATAGCAATAGAATTAGGAAAACCAAAAGTTGGTTTTTTGAATAGGTCAACAATATTGACAAACTCTTAGCTTGACTGACAAAGGAAAAAAGAGAGTAGACACAAAGAAATAAAATCAGAAGTGAGATGGGGGACATTACCACGAATCCCACAGAAATAAGAGAGATCATAAAAATATGCTATGAACAACTCTATGCTATAAAACCAGGAAATGTAGATGAGATGGACAAATTTCTAGAAACACATGAAATACCTACACTGACCCTAGAAAAAATAGAAGATCTCAATCACAAGTGAAGAAATTGAAACAGTCATCAAAAACCTCCCAAAGATGAAAAGCCTAGAATCAGATGGTTTCACAGGTGAAATCTACTAATCATTCAAAGATGACCTAATACCAATTTTTCTCCAGCTTCCAAAAAATTGAACAGGAAAGGATGCTAACAAATTCGATCTATGAAACCAACATCACCCTTATACGAAAAACAAATAAAAATACTACAAAAAAGGAAAATTACATACAATATCTCTAATGAGTATAAATGCAAAAATCCTCAGCAAAATACTTGCAAATGTAATCTAAAGACATAGTAAAAAAGTATACACCACAATCAAGTGGGTTTTATCCCTCGTATTCAAAGGATGCTCAACATAAGAAAATCAATTTGTGTTATAAACTACATTGATAAACTGAAGGAAAAGATTACATAATTCTCTCAATTGATGCAGAAAAAATATTTGACAAAATACTGCATGCCTTTCTGTATAAAAACACTCCAAAAAATAAGAATAGAAGGAAGCTTTCTCAATATGGTAAAGTGTATATATGAGAAACCTACAGCTAGCATTGTACTCAGTAATGATACACTGAAAGCTTTCCCACTGAGTTCAGGAACAAGGCAATGATGGCCACTCTCAACATTATTCTTCAATATTGTTCTAGGAGTTCTAGAGCAATTAGGCTAAACAAAGAAATAAATGTTATCCAAATAGGAAAAAAAGAAGTAAAATTTTCACTATCCACTGATGACATGATCTTATATCTAGAAAATACTGAAAGATTCACCACAAATCGTCTAGAATTAATAAACAAGTTCAGCAGTGGTGGCATACAAGATTAATATGCAAAATCCATAATGTTTCTATACACTGCTGATGTGCAATCTGAAGTGGAAATCAGGAAAAAAAAAATCACAAACCTTTTATACTAGTGAAAAAACCAAATCAAATATTTAGGAATAAACTTCAACAAGTGCATAAAGGACATACATTCACAAAACTACGAAATACTGTTAAAGAAGCAAAGAAGAATTAAATGAATAAGAGGACAATCTGTGTTCATGGATTTTAAGACTAAATATTGTTAAAATGTCAATTCTACCCAAATGGATTTACAAAGTCAATGAAATCCCAATAAAACTCCCAACAGCCTTTTTTGCAGAAGTTGAAAACCCAATAATCAAACTTATTTGGAAGTGTAAGTGGCCCTAAATTTATTTTCTTAAAAATAAAAATGAAGTTGGAGGGCTCTCACTTCCTGACTTTAAAGCATATTACTTAGTTACAGTGGAAAACAAACAAACAAGAAACAGCATGGTACTGGCATAAGGACAGACAGATTGACAAATGGAACCGAATATAGAACTCACAACTAAAGTCAAGTACTTTTTGACAAGGCTGATAAGGCCACCAAAATCGACTAGAACAGACAATTCAACAAATGTTGCTGAGAGAAATGGATAGGCATATCCAGAAGAAAGAAAGAAGACCCCTATCACACATCTTATACAAAAATTAACTCAAAATGCATCAAGGACCTAAATATAAAAACAACAACCATACAACTGTGAAAAGAAAATGTAGGAAAACATCTTCAAGATCTTGTGGTAGATTGTAGTTTCTTAAACCTTACACCCGAATCACAAGCAGCAAAGGAAAAATTAGATAAATGGGACCTCCTCAAAATTAAGCACTTTTGCACCTCAAAGGACTTTGTCAAAAGTTTGAAAAGGCAGCTGACTCAATAGAGAAAAGATTTGGCAATCACATATCTGATAAGGGTTTAATATCCATGTCATATAAGGAAAAGGAAACCATACGATTCAACCTTAAAAAGACAAAGTGTCCAATTTAATAATGTGGAAAGACTTGAAAAACATCTTTCTAAAAAGAAATACAAATGGTGGAAAAAATAACATGAAAAAAACGTTCATCATCTGTAGTGGTTAAGGAAATGCAGATCCAAACTACAATGAGATTTAATATTTCACACCTGTTAGATTGGCTTCTATTAAAAATTCAGAAAAGTGTAAATATTGGAGAATACGTGGAGAGATAGGAATGCTTATTCACTGTTGGTGGGAATATAGAATGGCATACCCACTGTGGAGGACTGTTTAGCAGTTTGTAAGGAAGTTGAATAAAGAATTGCCCAGCTACCTGGCAATACCATAGCTAGGTATATACCCAGAAGAACTAAAAGAAGTGACATGAATAGAAATCTGCTCACCAATGTTCATAGCAGCATTATGCACAATAGCCAAAAGATGGAAAAACCCAGGTGTCCATCAACTGATGAATGGATAAACAAATTGTGGAGTATACACATGATGGAATATTATATAGTAATAAGAAGAAATGAAGTCATGAAGCATATGACAATGTGGATGAACTTGGAGGACATTATGTTGAGTGAAGCAAGCCAGACACAAAAAAACAAATACTATATGATTGATCTTTTATGAACTAACTGTATTAAGTGAAATATAAATATATTATAAGAAAAATAAATATGGGTAAAATTGCATACATAAGACCATTTGTTTTTGAAGCAGAAAAATGTAGGTTAATACTACAAAATGCTAATATCAAACAAACAAACAAAAAAAACCCCACCATTGTACTAAGTGAAGGAGACCAGACACAGAACACTACATATTGTATTAATCCACTTACATAAAATATAAGAATTAATCAATTTATAAAGGTGAAATTAGATTAGTAGTTATGTTAGGGCTGAGGAGGGAATGCTAAGGGGTGTGAAATCCACCATTTTGGAATAATGAAATTGTTCTAAAATTTTTGAGATGGTGAATGTATACATTGTAATTTTACTTGAAACCATTGATTCTACCCTTTGAACAGTTCATATGGTATGTGAAAATATTTCAATAAATCTGCTAAATAAACAAATAATTGTGCAAGAATAGAGTGAAACAGCAGCTGCGCATAGCAGGGGAAATATAAATTGAGAGATGAGGGATTTCCTTGTTTGCTCATTTTTTGTTTATTCTTATTATTGTAATAATGAAAATGCTGTAATAATGATTGAAGTGATGAATGCACAACTATTTGATTATACCATATACCATTGATTGGGCACTTTGGATGTATTGAATACTTTATTAATATGTTATCAAAAATTGATTAGTTAAAATTTTTTTCTATTGCAACTTTGCCTGGTCAAAGTATAAACTGGATGATGGTTGAAAGTAATCTGAAAATAAGTCATAAAAATTTTGAAAAATTGAGGGTAATTTTAATATCTTCAGAAATAAACAAAAACAGCATTTTTTACCAAAGGTCTGGATTTACAAGAGATACTAAAGGGAGTGCTAATGCCTGAAAGTTAAACAAAAGGACAAGAGTCTTGGAGAAGAGTGTGGAAATAAAGATTATTAGTAATGTGGAAATAAAGATTATTAGTAATGTTAAGGTTAACTAAATGGGTAAAAAGACAGCTAATAGTAAGATAAGAGAATGGAAAGCCAAATGATAAAATGGACAAAAGAAGTAATGCATTTGGAGTAATACCATTGAACATCAATGGCCTGAACTCCATATGGTAAAGACATAGACTGACAGAAGGGATAAAAAAAATATATGAATGATTTTTATGCTGTCTATGAGAGTTCCACCTTGGATACAAGGACATAATTAGGCTTAATGCGAAAGACTGGAAAAGACCTTCCATGGAAAGCGTAACCAAAAAAGAAATGGAGTAGTGTTTTAGTTTACTTCATCATTTCCTTCTAATTCCTCACCAGAAGTAACCTTAGGGCCCATATTCCTACCAAATAAATCCAGGTCTTTTCTATAAAGCATCTCACAATTCCTCCAAAAAAATACCCCTTATCCATTTACAAAACTATTCCAGGATACTTGGTAATTGCAAGCAGCATGACCAATTTCCTAGTACCAATTTCTGTTTTCATCTGGCAAAGGAATGAGGATGCAAAGTATCAGAAATGGATTAGTTTTTATAAAAAGGATATATTTGCAGTGTATATATTAAGAGTTCCAAAGCCCTGAAGAGTCCAATTCACATTACTTTAAGAAGTGCTTTCTCACCAAAGTCAGCTGCCGTGTGGCGAAGCAAGATAGCCACCAATCTCTGCTAAGGTCCCCACCACTTATCTGCCTCTGTAGGCAAACCTGGTATAGGGCTTGTCTCTTACCAGGCCTCCTCTTAGTCTCAGCGGCTACATTTTCTTCCAAAGTTCAGCAATAGACTCTCAACCATATGGAAAATCACTCCCTGGGCCTCAGCACTTATGATTCTTTCCTTGTAGTTCAGCTGTGGTTGACACTATTGTCCTTTCTTTAACATGGGAGCTTCCTTTATCTGTGTTTGTGGCTGTTTTTCTTTTGTCTTCATTTATAACAGACCCTTCCAGAGGGCAGAGATGCACCTGGCACATGCCTCACTGACATAGTCCACTGGAAAGTCCTAAATTGATTTTATCAAAGTATTCTGATCAAAAGACCTTCAAATGAATTTAATGCAAAGGGTAACATACCCAAAGGAACAAATTACCAATTAGCTTTTCTTTTTGATGTTCTGGGCCAAGGATTAGACCCGGGACCTCATATGTGGGAAGCTGGTGCTCAATTATTGAGCCAGATCAGCTTCCCTGAGCTAGTTTTTGTTTTCTGTTTGTTTATTTTCAGCAGGCACCAAGAACTAAACACAGGACCTCCCATGTTGGTAGCAGGCACTCAACAGCTTGAGACACATCGCTCCCCCAGATTAGTTAAAAAACATAATCATTTTCTTTTTTGAATTCATAAAATAATCTCAAGATGCCACAAGTGGTGATACTAATATTGGACAGAATTGATTTTAAATGCAAGCTGCCACAAGTGGTGATACTAATTTTGGACAAAATAGATTTTAAATGCAAAACTGTCATAAAAGATGAAGAAGGTAATTACATATCAATAACAGGAACAAGTTACCCAGAAGATGTAACAAGAGTAAATATTTATGCTTGCAAACTGGGTCCCCCAAAATACATGGGGCAAACTGGTAAAACCAAAGGAAGAAATAAAATATCTCTACAATACAGGTTGGAGACTTCAAAACATCACTCTTAGCATTGAATAGAACATATAAACAGAGGATAAATAAGATCATATAGAGCTGGAATAACATGATAAATGAATAGTCCTAATAGACATTTATAGAGTATTACATCCCAGAACTGCAATATGTACATTCTTTTCAAGTGCTCACGGATCTTTCTCCAAGATAGACCATGTATTGGGTCACAAGACAGGACTCAGAAATTTTTAAAGAATGATATTATATAAAGGACATTTTTTGAAGCAAACTCTAACTGGATATAAAATTCCTGGGTAGCAGTTGTTTCCTTAAACACCTTAAGTATTTCAAAGCACTGTCTTCCTTTCTTTCATTGTTAAGTTTCCTTTAATGACTCTCATCTTCCTGAAGGTCAAGTGCAGGCAGATAGGTAATGGCAAATGTATTTCACTTGAAGATCTTGCCCTGATTGAATGCTTTGCCCTCATGCTGGAAGGCCCCCTCTCAGGAAAAGTACTCATGGACCAGTGTTTTGTTTTCCTTAGTGCCAGCATCCAGCTTTTGTCATGTGTATGATTCATAAAACACCTGCCAATCTGGACTTGGAGGAAAAGCAAATTCCTGGCCTTGGAAGACTTAGCTGTTATTGTTGGTTCCCAAGTGGATGACACTGGCAAAGACATTCTTCCTCAGATTTTCCAATCACTGGAACATTCAAGTGATGAGGTGGTAGATCATGGAGTCTGGGTGAGATCTCTTGGGAAATAGTTCTCAGACTACCACAGGCACCAGCCATCCTTATCAATGTGCTCTCCAAAAATATGACAGTGTCGCGGAAAGTGTGTACTACTTGGAATACTTGTGCTTTAATTCATCCAACACAGAGGAGGAATAAAGGGGTCTTTGATCTTTGGCTCAGTAGCCAGTGCCTGCTCACATTCATCCATCTCCTCCTCAGAAGCAGAGGTAGCTATCTTTTTCTCCTCTCTCTGCTCAGCCAGACACTTCCACTTCTCCTCCCATGGCCTTTCTATTTTCATGAGGTGTCCTTTTTAAGGCTGGCTATGCAAATTTCTTAGCATTAAACTCAGTGGGCCTCACAGAGTTTCATCTCCCCCAAACACTTCCCTGAACTGGGGCTGGTTAATGCAAGTGAGGAACCAGCCATTGGTATTGGGGAAGTACTAGAAAAAGGAGGTTCAAGGACCTGGTCGTAGAGCCAACACGAAGGGCAGACAACTGTGATGTCAGCCAATGTCTCATATTCAGTCACCAGATAAATCCTTGTCTTCAAGGAGCTTCTGGCAGCCCCAGAATTTACCTCAACTCCTTTATGTTGTTTGTGGTCTGCTTTTTGTGGTACTTGCTGCACAAGGTTAGTAACACCCAGGTACTGGCTTGGGGTACTATGTCACAGTCAGTAAAGCTCACTCACTCCAGCACCTGGGCTGCTGCGGCTAGAGTACTTCCATGAGGATCCTTATTGCTCACATAGTAGGCAATGTCAGTGCTTTCATACACACAAAATCCATTCTCACCCTCAAATGCTGGACTCCAGAAATCTTTCCTTCCCTTTTCATTCAACAGCTTTTTCAACATATAACTGTTATTTTCCTTCATGTTTTTCCTGTTTGGTGTTCTGTGGGCTTCTTGGATATTCATATTCACATTTTTTGCTCATTCTGGGAAATTCTCTGTCATTATGACTCTGAATATTTCTTCAGCCCCTTTCTCTCTTTCTTCTCCATTCAAATTCCCACAATGCATACATTGGTTTGGTTGATGGTGTCTCTGAGATATCTTAGACTATTTTCAATTTTTATAATTCTTTTTCTTTCTGCACATCAGCCTGACTCATTTTAAGTTTGTCCCCTTCATTCTTTTTTCTGCCAGCTCCCACCTGCTCTTGAAACCCTACTGGTATTTTTCATTTCAGCTATTAGAAGTCTTAGTTTTGATTGGATTTTTAAAAAAAATTCTCTTTACTGAAATTCTCATAATGTTCATTCATTGTTTTCCTGATATCTATCAGTTCTTTCTCTGTATTTCCCTTCATCTCCTTGAACATTGTTTTAATATTTTTTAGAGGCTTTGTTTCATATGTGCACATTCTGGAATATTTTTCTCTTCATTTACATGGGCCATAATTCCCTGCTTCTTTCTTTGTATTGTATGCTGTTTGCACACTGACATTTTAATACTTTAAGACGTTACCTCTGGGATTTCTTCCCTGATTTGTCCTCTTTTTTAAAATTTCCTAATAAGACAAAGATTTTCTTGAGCTTTTGCCTTCCTTCAGGATAGTCTGCACAAAGCAAATGCAATGTACAGGATGTTCCCTATCTTTCTGTTCCTGATTCGTGCCCTTGTTATTTTCTTCTTAGTCATTTTGTAGTTGTCCTATTTATAAGAATTTAATTGTTCTATCCTTTTTCCATGAGATAGACCTTGCAATCCCTGGATTATAAGGTCAGCAAGACTTTGCCCCAGAGAGTTTTCTTGTATTCCCTCTCAGACATCTTTTTTCCTATAGCTGTTTTTGCCTGATGGTTAAATTCTGGGAGAAAGGGCTCACCAGAGATGACACACCATTTACCCATGTTTCTACCTCTACTCAGGCCTCTCTAGTCCCTGAAACACAAAGATATTGAGCTTAGGTTAATTACTATCCCAACAATGGTCTCTAAGTGTTAAAGTGAAAGAAGAGTCACAGGTCTCTCACTTTAAATCAAAAGTTAGAAATAGTTACTATTAGTTAGAAAGGCATGTCAAAATTCAACATAGGCCAAAAGCTAGGCTTCTTAAGCCAAACAGTTAGCCAAGTTGTGAATGCAAAGGAAGATTCTTGTGGAAATTAAAAAATGCTAGTCTAGAAATGATAAGAAAGTGAAAAATCCTTATTGTTGATGTGAAGAAAGTTTTAGTGGTCTAAGTAGAAGATCAAACCACCTATACACACCCTCAAGCCAAAGCCTAATCCGGAACAAACTCATCTGCTGATAAAGTACTTTTATGCAAAGTATGCAAAAATTCCTAAAACTCAGCATTTAACAAACCACCAATCCAGTTATAAACTGGACAATGTGCTAAATAGACACTTCACAAGATAAACAGATGGCAAAAATGCATAGAACTAGCTATTCATTTCCAAAAGAATAAAAATAAGACCTGTACCTCATACCTTGTACAAATATTAATTCAAAATGGATCAAAGACCTAAATATAAGTGCTAGAACTCTAAGACCCACAAATAAATTTTAAGGAAGCGTCTTCAATATATTGTAGTAGGAGGTGGTTTCATAGAACTTATTCTCAAAGCCCAATCAAGAAAAAAATTTAAAAGATACATGGTAGCTCTTAAAATGGAATATTTGTATACTTCAAATGACTTTGTTAAGAAGGTGAAAAGACAACCTACTCAATGAGAGAAATTATTTGGAAAACAGTTATCTGACAAGTGTTTAATATCCAGGATAGATAAAGAGATCCTACAATTCAATCATAAAAACACAAGCAACCCAATTAAAAAACTGGCAAAAGCATTGAATAGACATTTTTCCAAAGAAGAAATAATAAATGGTTAAAAGCATGTGAATTTTGGATGAAGAAAAACATTCAAAGTTTTACTGCAGTGATAACAGCACAAATCTGTGATAAAAGTGAGTGTCATTTAGTGTACATTTTAGATATAATGTAAAGGCATGGGACTGTATAACACAGTGAACCATGCAATAGAGATGGAATTTGATTAACAGCACTGAGAGTGTTCTCTCATGAACATATCAAATGTACAATACTAACACATGGTGTTAATAATAGGGGGTGTATGGACAAAATATACCAAGCATACACTATGGCGCATAGGGTGGTACTGTTCTTCCATAACAGGGAGACTGTGGTCATGTCATTTAACTAATCTGTGCTCACTTATTTATCTTTCTGAACTCTGAAGAAAAAATTGAGTGTATTTTCAGGATTAAATAAGAGAAATATGCCTGGATAGAGTATTTTAAATTAATGCTTCATAAATATGTTAAGCTGTCTTTGTCTGTTATTTTACTTTTTGAAGTTGAAATAAAGTTTAATTAAAAACAGCACCTAAAAATATATTCAATATCAGTAGCTATTAGGGAAATGAAAATCAATACTACAATAAGATATTATTTTATCCCTGCTAGAACCATCACTATTTTAAATTTAAAGAAAACTACAAGCTTTGGAGAGGATGTGGATTATAGAAATGCTTATTCACTCCTGATGGGAATATAAAATTGTACATCACTGCAGAAGACTGGAATTTCCTCAAGAATCTAAATATAGAACTGTTGTATAATCCTGAAATTCCAGTACTACGTAAAAATACTCAGAAGAAATGAAAGCATGTTCACAAACAAAGTTCTGCACACTTATGTTCATAGAGGCATTGTTCACATTTTCTGAGAGAAAAAAAAACAGCACAAGTTCCATCAACTGATGAATGGATAAACAATATGTGGTATAAACATGTTTTGGAATATTATTCTGCTGTAAGAAGAAATGAAAATTTGATGCATGCGACAACATTGATGATCCTAGAGAACATTATGTTGGGTGTAATAAATCAGATACAAAAGGACATATATGTTCTCAGTAATAAGAACTAAACTTAATGAGCAAACTCAGAGAGTTAATATCTAGCATATATATTACTTGAAGAGAGAATGAGGGTAGAGAATGTAGAGCTGATGCTTAATTTGTGTAGAATTTGTAATAAGCTAGGTTTGTATATGTTTGGAAGAAGATTGGATTGATGGTATCATATTATAGTGGGTGTAATAAACAGCACTGATATGTAGGTTTGATTGTGGTTGAAAAGGGAAATTTTGAGTCATGTATGTCACTAGGAGGAAAACTAGAGAATGAAATATAGAACTTTGAAATATAATGATCCCTTTTGTGGAAAATGGATGTGGTCAGTAGTGAAAATATAGGAACATTTTTTCATCAATGATAACTAATGTACATTACTATTACAATGCATTAACAACAGGATGGTATATTGAAAAAATACACCCAAAGGAAGCTATGTATTGCCAGACTGTATTATAGGGAATATTCTTCCATCAATTGTCAAAATAACTCACATTTTATTAAGTGAAAGACTCCAGAAACAAAGTAAAACATTTTCTATGATGACTCCAGTGACATAAAATGTAAATATAAATAAATTTATAGAGATGGAAACAGATTACCAGTGATTTATGTAGGGAAAGGATAGAATGATTGAAGTGGGACTGCTAATGGCTAGATGATTTTTCTTTTTGGAGTAATGAAAATGTTCTAAAATCAATTATTGTGATAAAAGTACAATTTTATGATTATACTAAAGACATTGACTATAAAAAATGAACTAAAAACTTTCTCAGATAAAGCACAGATAAGGATATTGCCTCTAATAGACCTGCCCTACAAGAAATGCTAAAGGGAATCAATCTTACGGGCTGAAGGGAAAGGATAATAGATAGTAACTTGAAGCCATACAATAAGAAAGAAATCCAGTAAAGGGAAATCCATAGGGAAATAATCAAACCAGTATTATTGTGTGCTTGATTTGTACCTCCTCATTTTTATTCATTTAATGAAAATATAAATGAATAAAAGGATAATTATAAGTCTATGTTAATAGAATTATAAATATGTACTTCTGACAATAACATAATAAAGAGGGACAGAGCTGTGTAAAAACAGAATTTTGAATTCTATTAAAGCAAAGTTGGCATCAACTTATGGTATTAATTTTAATAGAAAATTGGCATAAAAAGAAAAGGAGAATTAAATGATATACTGTAAAAGTCAAAGTTAGTATCAATTTTGGAGAAATTGATTAAAAAAATATAAAACAAAAAAATAGAAAATTGGCCGGTAAGTTCTTATCAGTTCTATTTTATAAGTGATTACATGGAATATAAATGGATTAAATTCACCAAATAAATTACAGAGACTGACAGAATGGATTTTTTTTTAAATGGTCTCAGTCTATGCTATCTACAAGAAACTCAGTTTAGACCCAAGACAAATAGGTTTAAAAGAAAAGTATGGAAAAGATAGTCCATGTAAATAGTAACCAAAGAGAATTGTGTGCATATTTTAATAGCAGGCTTAGTAGAATTCAGGTCAAAAATTTCTATGAGAGACATTAGGTCATAACATTCTGATTAAAGGGTCAATCTACAAAGAAGATATAACAATTCTAAACATATATGGAAAAAATAACAGAACCCCAAAATATATAAAACAAATATTGACAAATTTGGAAAGAGAAACAAGCAATTGTATAATAATATTCAGAGATATCAATATCTCAATTTCAATAATGGATCGAAAAAACAAAGAAAGATCACTAAGCAAGTAGAGAGTCATGCCAACTAGACCTGATGACATAGAGGACACTACTCAAAAGAGCATGGTACACATTTTACTTATGTATACATGGAATACTGTCTAGAAGAAAATATATGTTAGGCCACAAAGCAAGTTTCTCTTAAGTGTAAAGGAATAAAATATTTCAAAGTATTCTCCCAAAGGATTGAAGCCATGAACCAAGAAGAGTAGAAAAATTAGGAATTTCACAAATATGTAGAAATTAAACATGCTAATAATTTCATCAAAGAGAAATCTAAAGGAAATTATAAAATACTGTGAAATGAATGAAAATTGAAACACAGCATACCAAAACTTATGGGCTACAATAACAGCAGTAATCTGAGGAAAATTTGTAACTACAAATCCCTATGGTAAAAACAAAGAAAGATATCAAGTTTATAGTCCAGCATTATACCTTAAAAAACTGGTAAAAAGAATAGCAAACCAAAACCAAAAGCAGTAGGAGGAAGGATGTAATAAAGATTATATTAGATATAAATAAAATAGAGAATTAAAAAAACCAAGAGAAAGAATCAATGAAACCAGAAGTTGCTTCTTTGAAAATATCATTAAAACTGACAAAACTTTATTTAGCCTGAATATGAAAAAAGAGAGAAAAAATATTTAAAATGATAAATGAAAGTGGGGACATTACTGTTGACCTTGCATCCCTAAAAACATTTTTGATAATAACATGAACAATTAAATACCAATTATTTTAGATTTCTAAAGGATGCTGGGAGAAATACACCAAATATACCAGAAATGGGTTAGCTTTTATTATGGGAATTTATTAGGTTAAAACTTACGGTTCTGAGGCTATGAAAATACCCAAATCAAGGCATCATCAGAGGTGCTGTCTTAGCTTAGGTCGGCTATTGACGATGACAATATCCAGAGCATAGTAATACCATGTGTGAAATATAAATATGGGGAAAATTGCATATATAAGTCTATTTTTCTTTAAAACTGAACTAGTACATGTTAATATTACAAGATGTTAATATCAGACCAAAAAAATATGCTAAGTGAAAGAAACCAGACACAAAGTACTACTAATGTATGATTCCATTTATATAAAATATAAATACAAATTTATTTATTTAAAATATGAAATTATATTACTGATTATGTGAGGCTGGGAAAGAATAAAGGGATTGAGAGGTGATTGCTAAGGATTGTGGATATTTTTTTTGGAGTAATGAAAGAGTTCTAAATTTTTTTGTGGTGCAGAATGCACAACATTGTGATTATACTAAAAGCCATCAATTATACACTTTGAATAGATTGTATGGTATGTGAATATATCTCAATAAAATTATATAAATAAATATGAAAGAATAGAAATAGTAGCTATGTATGGCTAGTATAGAGAGATTGAGTGGTGAAGAATTCTCTTGTCTGTTTTTTCTTTATTATTCTTATTCTTATTGAAATAATGAAAATGCTCTAATAATGATTGAAGTGATGAATGCACAATAATATGATCATACCAAATATCATTTATTGTACACTTTGTTGAATTATATGCTTTATTCATACCTATCAATAAAATTGATTTTTTTTTTTTCCAAATGGCAGCTTTACTGGTCTCTGCCTTCTCTTCCAGACTCAGTTTCTCTTCAACTCACCTGTGGATAATAAGGCACATGGTGGAGTCCATTCATCTCTCCACTCTATCTGGGCCTCATTGCTAGTTTCTCTTTTGGCTGTTCTCTCTGTAGCTTGTCTCTCTCCTGGTTTCCTCTGTGAGCCCCTGGGTTTGTTCTCTCTATCTCTACAGAGCTTTATCTGTGTCTACAGCTTATTAATTCTTATAAAGTACTCCAGCAATTGGATTAAGACCCACTCTGGTTTACACAATCAAATTAAAGGTCCCTAACTGAAGTGACTTAATCAGAAGTTATCTGATCAAAAGATTCCTTAACTAAATCTAAGCAAAAGGTCGCAGTTATAGTGGGTTTATAAGCACAGGAATGGGTTCACTTTTAAAATGAATTTCTGGGGCCCAAAAGACTTAAACTAGCATGCCAAATAATTAGATAGCCTAGATGAAATAGACAGATTTCAAGAAATTCAAATTATAAAAAGTGAACCAAGAATAAACAGAAAATCTAAATAGCCTATAACAAGTAAATATATTGAATAAGTAATAAAAATATCTCCCGAAAGAAAGAAAAATCCAGAGCCAGATGGTTTCACTGGTAAATGCTAACAAACACTGAAGATGAAATAAAAGCAATCCTTTTAAAAGTCTTCCAAAAACTGTGTGCTTTGTAAATCCTATGAGACCTTCTTATACAAAAAATCTTACCAAGAGTCAGGTAATGACACCACAAGAAAAGAATACTAAAGACCAATATTCCCTCTGAATATAGATAAAGAATCCAATGCCACAAAAATGGAAGGTACTGGTGGAAGGGTATGGCATGCTAATTCCACACAGTATGCATGATTATTTTATAAGTTCAAAACTACTATAATAAAAAAGAAATCCTCATCAGAATATGAGCAAATTGAAGACAAGAGCATATTAAACGTATTAAAAGGATTGTTATCATGACCAAATGGAATTTATTCCAGTATATGTTAGGATCAAGATCATTATATCTCTTTAATATGTTATATTGTCTTATGAACAGTACGAGCTATAATTGTTAACAACATTTTCCGGTTGATTTATTTTGTGACAGACATGCTTTGAAATAACCATTCAATGTAGGCATTTTAGCCTCATTTCATTGGTAAGGAAGCTTAGATTGATAACCAAGATCACATGGATAATGAATAGCAGGGTATAGCTTTATTCCTTAGTGCCTCTTTCTAAATATTGTGAACTTCCCCATATACTATGGTTGATAAAGTTAGTTGAACCCAGATCACAGAGAAGAAATATGAATATAAGATTCTACTTCATCTTCCTCATCTCAAATACCATTCCTTGCACAGAGGAAAACCAGCTCACATTCTTGTTTGTTTGTTGTCCTTCTTCATTTCTCTCAACATAGCAATTTGATTGCCTATGATTAATTATCATAACTCAGGTTTCCAATCTCCTTTTTATATGAAACAAAAAATTTTTGAAAAACAAAATTCTCCTTTCTAGAATTGCTTAAATGATCTGTCTTAGAACCAGGCTGTACAAGCACATGTACACACAAACACTCACATACACATGTACAAATGTATTTTCATCCCTAGAAATACATTCTAATACAATTTACTTGTCTAATGCATCTTGTTCCTTTTTAGAGTACTTTGGTGTCTCATAGTATACTTAGGAAGGAAGCAGAGAAAAAAATAAAGAAGTGAAATACAGCAAATGGGGAGGACATCTATAAAGTAAGAAGTTACTTACTCATCACCTCCTCGTGAATCCTTCCAGGTCTCTTGTCTCTCTTAAGATTTGGCTCCTGGTGGTGTTGATTTAACTTCACTGCTTACGGGAGTATAACCAACAGAAAATCTGCACAATATTAAAATTACCTCAGAAACTGCTCATTCCTAGCATTTCCAGTTTCTTTGAAGAGTAAGGCACATATATTAATCACAGCAAAGTGGTGTACATAAAATCATATCTACTTTAGCATATTTGCACTATGTTCCTATTTCTTAGTCCATCAAATATGTAGTCATAAATTAACCGATTTTTCCTTGAAATGAAAAAGGATTTTCAAGAAAACCCTTTATAAAACTAAAATAAGCAGGGAATAATAATATTCATAGTAATTATTGTATTAAATTAAATTGCTAGTTTGTGTAACCATTAATCATTAAACCTTAAGATCCTTGAATAAAGGAACTTTCCCTTACAATCAATCTTAGTACATAAACTAGTTTATATGGTAGATACCCTGTTAATACATATCGAACTAAAATGTTGATTTGAATTGAATGGATATGATGAAGTACATTGAAATTATATGGCCATAAATGACACTAAATGTTGTGTACATTCTGGCCTCCACTATGAATATGGGTAGATATGATAGAAGTCACAGCAATGTCTTTTTTTTCTAATGCACTAAGCAAGGTTGATAATCATTAAAAAGGTTTCATGTCATAATACAAAACAGGTAGATACTAAAGTAGGATTACTAAAAAAGGTGTGATCGATTATGTACAAATAAATAAAAGAATAATCAAAACTTCTTTGGAAGTCAGCCAGAGTGTACTCACTATGGTCCAGATAAAGTCAGTGAAAGTTAGATTTTCTTCTATCTTCTTGCTCTTCTATAACCTTTGAATCCAACTAGGATATATATTCAGGCTCATGTTTTATGCAGTGACATATTCAGACATTTATGTGCACTGGAATTTTTCAGGACACTGTATGATAGTCATGGTGATTATGTTCAAATAATTATTTTTAGCAGTCTAATGAGATCCTCACTTTGAGAGTAACCCAACTTTTATTAGGGAAATGTTTCTGCTGAACTTAGATAATAGACAATATAAATGATACATTTCATTTGGAAAAGTTACTTAAGACAGAAACATCTGAAACATCTATCCATTAAATTAGGAGCTGGGTAAAGAAACCCCATAATCTAGATAAATACAACTTATCAAATTATATTACACACCAACAAAGGTTTTTAATTCAGATGCTTTGGAAAACTAAAAATTTTAAGGAACCTATCCCGTATCTTTTTGGTCCTCACCCCATAGATAATTGGGTTCACCATGGGTGGGACCAGAACATAGATATTGGCAACAAATATGTGAACGTGGGGTGCCACATTGTGCCCAAACCTGTGGGTGAGGAAAGAGAAGAAAGCTGGAGTATAGGAAACTAAAATGATAGAGACATGGGAGCTACAAGTGCCCAAGGTTTTGAGTCGAGCATCCTTGGATGGCAGTTGGAAGACAGCATGGACTATAAAGACATAAGAACAAATGATCAATATGAAGTCTACCCCACCAGTAAGGAAGGCAACAATTAGGCTGTAGGCTCTGCGGATTCTTGTCTCTGCACAAGCAATCTTGATGAGTGCCATGAACTCACAGTATGTGTGGGAAATAATGTTGGTTCTGCAGTAGGGAAGCCAACGTAGCAGGAAAGGGTGAGGACTGAGAAGTGCAGTACCCCGGAGTACAATGGCTAGACCTATTCCTCCAATTACTGTGTGTGTCAGAATAGCTGAATGTCTTAATGGGTTGCAAATGGCTACGTAACGGTCAAACGCCATGGCTAGGAAGAAGCCAGACTCCATGGTGGAACAAGAATGAATCAGGAAAACTTGAGTGAGACATGCTTCAACACGAATCTCTCCGTCATGGAACCAGAAGAGGCTGAGAAGTTTTGGCATAGCTGTAGTGCTTACAATAAGGTCTGCCACAGACAGCATACAGAGGAAAAGGTACATTGGCTCATGGAGACTGGGGTCTGTCTTGATGATAAACAGAAGGGAACAGTTTCCTACAAGGGCCAGAAGGTAGACCACACAAAAGGGGATGGAGATCCAGATGTGTTCAGCCTCCAACCCAGGGATGCCAATGAGAATGAAGGTTGAAGGATGGATATTTGTCTCATTGTATGCTGACATAACATATGTTAGATTGTTTAGATTTTTCTGCAAGTACTTTCTGCAAAAGCAACAACATATCAATTTTTACATTTTTCAATCTCTTGATCATTTAAGAAAGCTGAAAAGCAGGGAATAGTAGAGAATTGGTTATTAACAATTCCTGAAAATATTTAGATGGAAATTTCATCCGATGCAGTGCAGGATATTATTTCAGAGTCAAATTGTCTCTTAAATGGCACCACCTAAATAAATACTATAGATTACCTGTGTAATGAGAAGTGTAATAAATATTTTATTCTCATTATTTAGATGTACTCAACTGCTTAGCTGTTTGAATCTCTTTTTACATAAAGAGAAATAATTAAGTAATATTGGCAATGTTTTACCACGGACATTTTTTTCATTTATCTGCATTTAAAATTTGCTATAAATTGATCTCCAGATGGTAAAAAAGCAAATATCTAAGTAAACCAATTCACAGTTTTCTTAAAACATTCCCTTTACCTTACCCACTATTATAGATATTTATGCTTTATGGAGTCTTTGTGATAGCAAAGTGTCTTTTTAAATCAGTGTAAAATGCAGTTAGGGCATCAAATTTGGATTACACTTATGAAACACTTTTTGCCTCTTAAGATGCCTTTAAATTTCATGCCTAGATTCACTGCATAACATGATTCTTTAATCTTAAGGTCCCTAAAAAGGGGTAATCTCTCTTAGGTATGGATAAGCTTGGATACTCTTGTCAAGAAAGTTTTGGGAAATCTAGCAAATATAATTTATAAATCATATAAATTGGAACAGAAAAAGAATTTTTGAAATCCATTATATTGAAATATCATATTATAATTCAATAGCAATATCTTAAATGCTTACCATTAGTTACTTGCTTTACTGAGATCATTTTATGTCCAAACAACTTAAAATTTTATTTCCCCTTTATCATGAGAATAGTTTAATGTGCATAAAGTTAAATAGGTGGTTTAAGAAGCAGACCTGCTTCTAGTGCAGACATTGTGGTTTCAGTGTCCACTAGCCATATTTTTTGAGTTGGTCATTTTCCCTCACCTTTTTAACAGTACATATACATATAGTATGAGAGAAGCTGGAAGTATAGAGAAAAAGCATGTAGACAATATAGTGGTCCTATATTCCATCTTGTGTTAATGTGGCATCTTATTTATAGTTGATGAAGGAATATTTTTGGAATCATACTATTAACTATTGTCCACAGTGTACTTTACAGTTTACTGCATTATCTAGCCCTACGTTTTTCTTATTTTTTATTCTAGTAACCTATTTACAACATAAATTTCCCCTTAACTACAATCAAATATATAATTCCGTGCTGTTAATTACATTCACAAAGTTATGCTACCAATATCACTATCTATTACCAAAACCTTTACATCATTCCAATTAGAATTTACTATTTAAGCATTAACTCCTCATCCTTTACCCAGACTTTGACTGTTGGGTTTCTCTACTTTAGGTTGTATGGTGCACATTCTTAATTGTGACAATAAACTGTGCTAACAATGGGACAGTATATATGCATGCACTTAAAGAAAGGAGAATGAGGATTATTCCTTAGGAAACATTAGAAAATAACATCAGAATTATTTTGGTTATGCATACTAATGAATTTATGCCTAACTTTAAATTTCCTATAGGTGTCATTCCAAATCTAATCCATTCTCTTTGCAATTAAATCTCCTCCAATTGACTTACTTTCAAAGATAAGCTCTTGCCTCACATGGAAAATTCACATCTCCAGACAATATCTGGTGTTTATGCAGCTCAATAAGCATAAACCATGCTCATGTGTATATTTATTAGGCCAGTGTGTTTTTATACACTTTTTGTTGTAAAAGAAACACTTTCAGCCTTTTGTCTATATTTTTATTTCCACCATAAAACTTAATTTCTCATATTCTATCACCTTTGTGCTTTCCATTCATTCTTTTCCTTTAGAAAACAGATTTTATTATGTTCCAGGCAATTTTAACATGTTTACCCAATAGAAGAAAAAGTGGAGAAGTAAATCTTTCTAAAGTCCCACACAACTTAAATATATAACTGTTTGCCTTTAAAACAGGAAATTGAAAGTTAATAAAATGAAATAAATTATACATTGTATTTTCAAACAATGGAATATTGACATTGGTGATGCGTGTTAGTGAGGATTTGGGTAAATTGGACCTCTTAGGCACAATTGCTTTCTTTTAAAGCAAAATCACGCTACAGTCATTATTAAAAATAATATTTTTAGCATAATAATTTAACTACTTACCACCCTAGAGAATATTTATCACATGCATACATGGATGGGAGCATATACAGTGATGCTTATACAAAATTACCTGTGACAGAAAAAAAATTAAAGCATCAAATGTTCATCAATAACAGCATGGTTAAAAAACTGTTGCATATTTATATTATAGAGTACTTAGGATCAGTTAAATATGTAAAGTATATCTCTCTACATATAAACTTACAGAAGGCCTCCAAGTTAAAAATATGAAAGAGAAAAATAGGTTTTTTTCATTTATATTAATTCTGGGTAAATTTAAATATATACAGGTATATTCAGTATAAACACATGCAAATTAATAAGTTTTTAATCACATAAAACAATCTAAAATAATGCACATCCAATGCAGGAGGATTCTTAGTTGGATAGTGGTTAGAGAATCGTGTAGAGAGAGTGGAATTTCAACTTATTATTCTCGTTTGCATTTTTTAACAATTCCAGTGTATTCAATGTATTCCTATGTGACCTGTACAATATATGATAAGCTAAAAAACAATGCAGAGTTGAAATAGTAATGATCAGAAAATATACACAGCAAGAAATTACCAATGCTATGTCTTGTAAATATTAAGGGATTATTTTGGCTGCTTGGAATGTCTTCAACCATAACCCTCTCTGCATCTAGAACTGTTAAGCTACTCAGTCCCTGTAGTAGCTTTGTTCTTTATGGTAAAAATACCTTAGAGACTTCTGTTTGAAAATTAAGCCTACCTATCCATCAGCTTCTCTGAGATTAGTTTTCTAACTTACCTGAATCATCATTCACACCCCTCCCTGGTGCCTTTATGGTATGTTCCATTTGTTATGGAAGATGTGGGCGAAAAGCTTTCTAACTCTCTCTGGATCTTGCCTCTCAGTATGAATGTTTTTGGTCCAAAGGATTGGTTCTTGAAAATATCATATGTGTATGAAACAAGGGAAGATAATTTAAATAGTGCTTTTAAAATTTTTAATAGATAAAATATAAAGAGAAAAGTAGTAGCATTCATAATGTCTATTTGCTAATTTCTTCTATTTTATTTCATAATTTTCTTATTATATGATTTTGTTATTTTTTTTGTTGATTTTTGCATATCTTTATTATTATACAGTAAATTCTACTAGGCAGAGAAAATGTGTTTTTCTCTATTTCTTTTTGTGTTAATAAATGAGTGTAGTAAGAGAAAATGGTAGGGAAAGTTTTTTTTTTTAGTAAATAATTTGAATAGGAATGAAAGGACAACTAGTGGTATTACCATAAAATTATTGCTCTCCTCAATAATTCACTGTATAGTGAGTTAAAAGTTTCTTGATTATATTAAATGTTCAAGACATACCCAGGAATCTTTCATCATTTAATTCCTTATATGAATACAGGGTAGATAAAAAGAGGGAATGGAGGAAAAAATACTATTTGCTATTGGGGCAGAACAAAATAAATACCTGATACAGTCTTCTGGGTACATCTTTCATCCCTAAACTTCTATTTATAAAAATAAAATAAATCTGCATGAATTGAGAATCTATTAAGAACTATGTTAGTTACATTATGTGCATTATCCCATTCACTCTTTAAGGGAGTATTTTGGGGGGTGGTAATCATTGTTATAAGAAAGATAAGAAAACAAGTTCAGATTGTTTAATTAATGTGCCAAAGCTATTCTACTATGATTCTTGGAGATGGGATTTGCACCCAAGTCTAATTCCAAAAATTGTACTCTTCATATTAACTCATAGGACATACACCCCGAGGATTTTGTAAATCTAAAGTGTTAGAATGCATTTAAGACTCCTTTAAGTAGTATGAAACCTTACTCAGAAAGAGATTTTAGGTTTGTCTAGAATATTGCCTTAATACACCAACCTTCCCAGACTTCCTGTCATCAGGTTTCCTTTGGTGAACGGAGATGACCAGGAAACCCTGCACACATTTATCCAGGAGAGTTACAGTCTAGGACCATCCTGTCATAGTGTGAGAAGCTTGCTGCTCAGGACCGCAGTCCAAAGAGCTCAGCTGTCCCCATAAACCGTTCACTATTCTGCTTTTCTGAGCCTGTCAGCTCTGACTAGAAAGCTGGAAAACTTCCCTCTGACCGTTTTCCACCCAGCCTATGACGCAAATGAGAGTGACTGGGCACTCTCCCAGGGGTTCTGTGGGAATAGGAAGAACACTTAATTGGCCTCAGGAAAGCTGCACTTCTCTCATGACTTACACCTTTCCAAATGATCTCAGTCATGGATCTGTTTCCAAATATCTATGTTTCCCATGGGTGTGTGGTGGGCATGACCTTCCCATAGTGTTAGGGAAGGAGGCCATTGGGAGTAAGATCTGAGTGGAGAATTTAGCTTCTAAGTCCTTGGAGCTGACTTCTTAGTAGAAGGAGAATCCAGAAAAGGGGTGAGGAGAGGGAAGAGAGGAGGAAAAGTCTTCTCAACTATCTCTGGAGCCTGCTTCTCAGCAGGAATGCTTATGTTCCAGAATGTTGGTCCTAAAAATAGCACACATATATGGAACAAGGGAAGATAAATATTTTCGAGTTATGTTGTTTTAAAGAATGCCTTCATATTTGATTTTAGACTTCATTTTTAAGATTGATATATAATTCACACTCCATAAAGTCAAATGTTTTAAAGTATACAATTCATTATTTTTTAGTATATTCATGATGCTCTGTAATGTTCATAGGTTTTTTAAAAATATATTTTTTTTGAAGTATATCATTCATACATGAACATGTAAAAATAAGTGTATAGTAAAGGTTGTGAACTTACAAAATAAGCATGCATAGCATCATACAGGGGTGCTGTACATCACCTCTCCACCAATGCCTTGCATTGTTGTGAAATATCACTACAAACTATGTAAGAGCATGGTCAAAATATCACTACTAACTATAATCCCTATCTTACATTTAGTGTAGTTTTCCCCAAACCCACCTATATTTTTTAAATTACATTTTTATTATAGAGTTTGTGAATTTACAAAACAATCATGCACATGTGTAGAATTCCCATTCAATACCCTTTCACCAACAAATGACACCGAAGTGGAATATTTGTTACAAATTATGAGATAATATCATCAGACTATTACCACCAAGCATTGTCCATAGTGCACATTTGGCACGCTTTTTCCATACCCTCCATTATCAGCACAGTGCATCTTGGACATTGATGCAAGAATATTATAGTATTACTGTTAACCATAGTCTATAGGTCACTCCAGATATATTTTTCTCATGTTTCTCTACATTCAAACCACCTTGCAATGGTGATGTACATCCACTCCAGCTCACAGAAGGACAATCTGGCATCTGTACCATCAGTGATAAGTCTCATCCACCTTGGATCCACTGTGTTATTTAGTCCCTAGATTATATTCTTTCTTCCAATTGACATTTACTTTCTCAGACTATCCTTTGCAGCCACAATCCCATTTATAAGCCAGCTGCTACACACTGTAATGTGTTACCCTCAATTCTATCCATTTCCACACTTTTACGGTCAAGTTAATTAAAATTTCCACATACATTAAGCATCAGTAGGTACTCTCAACTTTCCCCTCATCTCCTAATAACCTCTACTCTAGATTTTAACCCCATGCATTTATTCTTTGTATTTAGTTCATATTAATGAGACCATGAAATATTTGTCCTTTTGTGTCTGGTTTACTTCAATTAGCATAATGTTTCAAGATTCTCCATCTTATCATATGTGTCCCAA
This sequence comes from Dasypus novemcinctus, assembly GCF_030445035.2. Classification (NCBI taxonomy): domain Eukaryota; kingdom Metazoa; phylum Chordata; class Mammalia; order Cingulata; family Dasypodidae; genus Dasypus; species Dasypus novemcinctus. The sequence continues at coordinate 98,073,175 of NC_080682.1, read as the reverse complement.
TTTCATTTATTCTTACTGCATCATAGTATTCCATCTGTACCTTTGCCACATTTTGTTTATCCATTTGTTAGTTGATGGACACTTGGGTTGTTTGCATTTTTTGGCAATTTTAAATAGTGCTGCTATTAACATCGGTGTGCAGATGTATGTGCATGTCATAGTTTTTAGTTCTTCTAGTTATATTCCTCACAGAGGAATTGTTGGATCATATGGCAGTTCTAAATTTAGCTTCCTGAGGAACTGCCAAACTGTCTTCCACAGAAGCTACATCATTTTACAATTCCCCAACACTGAAGGAGTGTTCCTATTTCCCCACTTCCTCTCCAATGCTTATCATTGTTTGCTTGTTTGTTTTCATAATGGCCATTCTATGTGGTGTTAGAAGATATCTCATTGGTGCTTAGATTTGCATTTCCCTAATATCTAGTGATGCAGAACTTTTTTTCATGTGCTTTTTGGTCATTTGCATTTCCTCTTTAGAGAAATGTCTATTTAAATCTTTTACCCATTTTTTAATTGGATTGCTTGCTCTTTTATTGAGTTGTATGATCTCTTTATACAGAATGGAACTCAAACCCTTATTGAATATATGATATCCAAATATTTTCTCCCATTGAGTGTGCCTCCTTTTTGCCTTACTGATGAATTCCCCTTTGAATCACAGATGTGTTTAAGTTTGAGGAAGTTTCATGTATCCATGTTTTCCTTCATTGTTCTTGCTTTCGGGGTAAAGTTTAAGAATCAACCACTTACCACCAGATCTTGAAGATGTTTCCCTACATTTTCTTCCACTTACTTTATGGTTCTTTCTTTTATATTTAGGTCCTTGATCCATTTTGAGTTAATTTTTGTATAAGATATGAAATAGAGGTCTTCTTTCTTTCTTTTGGCTATGGATACCTGGTTCTCCCAGCACCATTTGTTGGATATACTGTTCTGCTCCATCTGAATGGTTTTGACATGCTTGTCAAAAATCACTTGACCATGGATGTGAAGGTGTGTTTCTGAACCATCAATTCAGGTCCATTGGTCAATGTGTTTATCCTTATGCTAGTATCATGCTGACTTTTTAAACACTGTAGCATGGCAATATGATATAAAAAGTCCAGAAGTGATTGTCAGCCAACATTGCTTTTCCTTTTAAAGAAGTTTTTTTGTTTATTCAGGACTCCTTACCCTTCCAAATAAATTTGATAATTGTGTTTTCCATTTGTTTAAAAAATGCTGGCGGAATTTATTTGAGGTTGCACTCAATCTGTGTATCAATTTAGGTAGAGTTGACATTTTAATGATGTTTAGTCCTCCAACCCATGAGCATGAAATATTCTTCCAATAATTTAGGTCCTTTTTCTATTTCTTTTAGTAATGCATTGTATTTTCTGAATGCAATTTCTTTATACCCTTTTTAAGTTTATTCCTAATACTTGATTCTTTTAGTTGCTATTGTAAATAATTTTTTCCTGACTTCCTCCTCAGTTTGTGCATTACAATTATATAGAAACACCACTATTTTTTTATATTGATCTTGTATCCTGACACGCTAATGAAATTGCTTATTAGCTCTAGCAACTTTGTTGTAAATTTTTTTGGACTTTCTAGGTATAGGATCATATCATCTGCAAATAGTGTAAGTTTTACTTCTTCCTTTACAATTTTGATGCCTTTTATTTCTTTTTGTTGCTTGATTGCTCTAGCTAAAACCTCTGGCACTATGATGAACAACAGTGGTGACAGTGGACATTCTTGTCTTATATCTGATCTCAATGGGAAAGCTTTCAGTCTTTCATCACTGAGTACAATGTTAGCTGTAGGTTTTTCATATATGACCTTTATCATGTTGAGAAAATTTCCTTCAATTCCTATCTTTTGTGGTACTTTTTTTAAGAAAGTGTGCTGTATTTTGTCACATGCCCTTTCTGCCTAAATTGATAAGATAATGTGATTCTTCTTCCTTGATTTATTAATGTGGTGCATTATGCCAATTGATTTTCTTGTGTTGAATCACCCTTCCATGTCTGGTATAAAACCCACTTGATCATGATGAATTATTTTAATGTGGTGTTGGATTCAATTAGCAAGTGTTTTATTGAGGATTTTTGCAATCATATTCATTGGAGTAATGGGTCTGTAATTTTCTTTTTTTATAATATCTTTATCTGACTTTGGTATTAGGGTGATAATGGCTTCATAGAATGTGTTTGGTAGCATTTCTTCTTTAATTTTTTGGAAGAGCTTGAGTAAGATTGGTATTAAATCTTCTTTGAATGCTTGGTGGATCTCACCTGTGAAACTGTCTGGTCCTGGGGTTTTCATTTGGGGGAGCTGTTTGATGACTGTTTCAATCTCTTTACTTCTGATTCGTTTGTTCAGGTCTTCTATTTCTTCTAGGGTCAGTAGAGGTTGTTTGTACATTCCTAGGAATTGTTCCATTTTATCTACCCTGTCGAGTTTTTTAGCGTATAGTTTTTCGTAGTAGCCTTCTATGAGCGCTCTTATTTCTGTGGGTCAGCTGTAATGTTCCCCTTTTCATTTTTTATTTCTTTTATTTGCATCTTCTCTTTTTTTTTCCTTAGTTTAGCTAAGGGTTTTTCAATTTTGTTAATCTTCTCAAAGAATTAAATTTTGGTTTTTTTTAATTTTTGTTTTTTGATTCTCAATTTCGTTTATTTCTGCTCTGATCTTTGTTATTTCATTCCTTCTACTTGCTTTAGGATTACTTTGCTGTTTCTCAAGCTAGTTAGGTCATTGATTTTTAGCTTTCTTCTTTTATAATGTAAACATTGAGAGCTATACATTTTCCTCTAAGCACATCTGACAGGTTCTGATTTTTTTGTTCTCATTTGTCTCAAGATATCTATTGATTTCTCTTGAAATTTCTTCTCTGATCCACTGATTATTTAAGAGTGTGAAATCGTAAAGAAAAAAAAAAAAGGGGGGAAGCGGACTTGGCTCAGTAGTTAGGGCGTCCATCTACTACATGGGAGGGCCGCGGTTCAAACCCCGGGCTTCCTTGAATGATGTAGAGCTGGCTCATGTGCAGTGCTGATGTGCACAAGGAATGCCCTGCCACACAGGGGTGTCCTCCGTGTAGGGTTGCCCCACATGCAAGGAGTGCACCCCATAAGGAGAGCCGTCCAGCCTGAAAGAAAGTGCATCCTGCCCAGGAATGGTGCTGCCCCCACCCAGAACTGATACAACAAGATGATGCAACAAAAAGAAACACAGATTCCCATGCTGCTGATAACAACAGAAGCAGACAAAGAAGAACATGCAGCAAATAGACACAGAGAACAGACAACTGGGATTGGGGGGCGGAAATGGGGAGAGAAATAAATAAATAAATCTTTAAAATAAAAAAGAGTGTGTTGTTTAATCTCCATATATACATGTGTGAATTTTCCTTTTTTCTGTCTCTTATTAACGTCTACCTTTATTCCTTTATGATAAGATAAAGTATTTTGTATAATTTTCATCTTGTTGAATTTATTGAGATCTGTTTTGTGACCCAACATATTATCTATCCTGAAGAAAGATCCACGAGCACTTGAAAATAATATATACCCTACTGTTTTGGTGTGCAGTGTTCTGTATATGTCTATTATGTTTAGTCCATTTGTCATATTATTCAAGCTCTCTGTTTCTTTATTGAGCCTCTTCCCAGAGGTTCTACCCAATGCTAAGAATGTGTATGGAAGCCTCCAACTATTATTGTAGAGATGTCCATTTTTCCCTTCAATTTTTCCACTGTTTGCCTCATATTTCTTGGGACATCATGGTTAGGTGCATATACATTCATAATTGTTATTTCTTCCTGGTGAATCATCCCTTTTATTAATATTTAATATGTAATGTCCTTCTTTGTCTCTAATGACAATTTCTCTCTTAAAGTCCATATCATCTGATACAAGTATTGCTAACTGAGCTTTTTTTTTTTTTTTTTTTTGGTTACTGCATTAATGGGATATCTTTTCCAAACTTTCACTTTCAATCTATTAGTATCCGTGTGTCTAAGGTGAGTCTCTTGCAGACAACACATAGATGGCTCATATTTTCTTATCCATTCCACCACTCTGTGTCGTTTTGTGGTTTTAATCCATTAAGAGCAATTGTTATTACTATAAAAACCATTCTTATTTCTTCCATTTTGAACTTTGGGTGCTATCTTACATTTTCACCACTCTTTTGACACTTTTACTTACTGTTACAGATACAGTGATCATTTCTAGGGTCTCTTATAAGCCTCTCTATGTCTTTTCTTTTCAGGCTCTAACACTCCCTTTAGTGTTTGCTGCATATCTGGTCTTTTTTAAAAACTCTCTGTTTCTGTTTATCTGTAAATATCGAACTCACCCTCATTTTTGAATGGTAATCTTGCCAGATATAAAATTCTTGGCTGGCAAGTTTTCTCTCGCAGTATCTTACATATTTCATACCACTATCTTCTGTTCCCAATGGTTTCTGATGAGAAATTGGCACTTAATCTTATTGGGTATCCCTTATATATTATCATTGCTTTTCTCTTACTGCTCTCTGAATTATCTGTTTTTGGTTTTTGACATTCTGATTATCATGTGCTTCAGAGTTTGTCTATTCAGATTTATTCAGATGGGAGTACAATGTGATTCTTGGACACAAATATGTCTTTCAATAGGGTTGGGAAATTTTTTTATCATTATTTCATCAAATATTCCTTCTGCCCTTCTTCCCTTCTCTTCTTTTTCTGCAAATCCCATGATACACATGTTTGCAAGTCCCTTGCTGTCATTTTGTTCCCTGAGATCCTGTTTCACATTTTTCATTCTTTTCTCCATCTTTTCTTTTGTATGTTTGCTTTCTAAGCCCTTGTCTTCAAACTCAAGGATCTTTTCATCTGCCTCTTCAAATCTTCTATTATATGCCATCCAGTTTTTTGTTATTATTTCTTGCACATTTTATTTCCATAAAATCTGCTTTTTTTCTATATATGCTTTCAAGTTCTTCTTTGTGCTCATCTTTTTAATATCTTTAATCTCTTTAGCTATCTCAGTGAATTTATTAAAGAGATTTGTTTGAACATCTATGATTAGTTGTCTCAACTCCTTTATGTCATATGGAGGTTTATCTTGTTCCTTTAACTGAGTCATATCTTCCTGTTTCTTTGTGTGGATTATAATTTTTTTGCTGGTGTCTTCACATCTGACTTATTAAATGTATTTATTCTGGGTGGACTTTGTCCCTTTAGTTTAGGGTTTCTCTTCTTTTCTTCTTTGCTGGTTGTGTAGTAGGAGCTAAGGATATTGTTGTTCCTACTAGATATGAAGGCTGGAGCTGCCCATCTTGCCCAGGAATTGATGAGGCTTCTTCCACCTTTCTTCTCTGCAAGGGTTAGAGATGGAGCTGAAGTCATTTGTAATAATCCAAGTTGTGCAGGACAAGATTCTCTATAGTTGCCCAGAGAGACTGATGAAGCTTCACACCCTTTCCTCCTCTACCTTGTACAGTGATGTAGCTGCAGCTGTGGGCAGCAATCTATCCTGTGTGTGTCCAAAATGACCACAGTTGCCAGGTAGAATGACATAGCACTTGACAAGGGTAAGGATGGCCCTCTAGAGTGCTCAACAATCTAAATCATAGGGACTGAATGCACCTGCAGTTGCCCTGAGAGACTATCCCTTCTGTCATTTAGGGGATGGAAATGGAACTCCTATGACCAACAGTTCAGTCTCTTTAAGCTGAAAGTACCTGCTTGAGGTGCTGTTTACTGTGGCAGTTAGAGAGATCCACCTGAGACATGAATAAGTGTAAGTTCTAGAATAAAATCCTGGCTCATTTTGAAATCTCTTAGTCACAGTAATTATTTTGTATTTGCTTTCACCTCTTTTTGTTGAGGTCTTTTTCCAAATTCATCACTGGGTGACACTTGTTATTAATTCCTCAGTGCCAGGGAGGCTTATCCCCTTGAGTTATGTCTTATGTTGAGTTTGACTTAGAGAGAGGGCACAGTTGAGGTACAAGGAGGTTTTCAAGAGGTAACTTTCTGGCAAAAGATATCATTAGGAAATAGATATTATTAGGGAAAGCTTCAATTTTGCAAATATAGCATTCCTAAGTAAAAGTGTTAACTTTGAGATCTTGGTGTATGGCCCTGTTTTCTTTTATTAGGCACTGTCTATATACTTGTCACTCTATTAGAGAATACAGTGGGAATCCCCAGAATGGAAATTTACTCTTTTGTTGTTATTCTGTGAGTCTCCATCCACTGAGATAACACACTACGACCACATGAACATATGCATAGAGGCATGCCTAAGATACACCCTTCCCACACATTGCCACATCACCAATATCCTTCACCAGTGAATCTCCCATGTCATAGTGGCCAAAGGAACACTCCCACAATTGTGTTCTTTTTTTTTTGTCTTTATTTTTTTAATGTTACATGTCACCATATACTCCCCACCCCCCTCACCCCACTCCTTCTCCCATAACAACAACCTCCTCCATCATCATGAGACATTCATTGCATTTGGTGAATACATCTCTGAGAACCACTGCACCTCATGGTCAGTGATCCACATCATAGCCCACACTCTCCCACAGTTCACCCAGTGGGCCATGGGAGGGCATACAATGTCTGGTAACTGTCCCTGCAGCACCACCCAGGACAACTCCAAGTCCCGAAAATGCCCCCACTCTTTCTCCCACTCCCTAACCCCAGCAGCCACCATGGCCACTTTCTCCACATCAATGCCACATTTTCTTCGATTACTAATCACAATAGTTCATGAATAGAATATCAGTAACTCCACTGTAATCCATACTCTATTCCTCCATCCTGTGGACCCTGGAATGGTTGTGTCCACTCCACATCTATATCAAGAGGGGGCTTAGATTCCACATGGATGCTGGATGAAATATTCTTAACAGCAGTCTTCTCCCTCCCCAGAGTTTGCCTGTTTCTTCATCCAGCCCCCTACACAGCTCTATGGATAGCCCAAGCCACCCACTAATCCCACTCACACCCAAACTCCAGCATCATTGATGCATTTCACATCACTGTACTGCCTTTACCCCTATCCACTTCCAAACCTCCCTTATCCACCTTACCACCGATTTGGTCCAGACTGAAATTCAGCTCACCACTCTACTCCTTTTCTATCTCATGTTAACCTATCTTCCAGACTCTACCTTTGTGACTCGGATTAATAATCTCAGGTCATATCAGTGAGATGATGCAATATTTGTTTTTAGTGACTGGCCTCCTTCACTCAAGATAAGGTCTTCAAGATTTATCCATGTTGTTGCGTGTTTCAAAACTTCATTCATTCTTACAATTCAGTAATATTCCATCATATTAATATAACATATTTTATTTATCCATTCATCTTTTTGATTAACACTTGGGTTGCTTCTATCTTTTAGCAATTTTGAATAATGCCACGATAAACACTGGTGTACATTTATCTGTTCACATCTCTCCTTTCAGGTATTCTGGTTATATTCCTAGTAGTGGTATTGCCAGATCATATGACAATTCTGTACTCTCTTTCCTGGGGACTGTCAAACCACCCTGAACAGTGACTGCACCATTCTACATTGCCACCAGCAGTGGATGAGTGTTTCTGTTCCTCTAAATCCTCCCCAACACTTGTAGTTTTTTTATTTTCTGAATAGCAACCAGTTTAAGAGGTGTAAAATGATATCTTACTTCAATTTTGATTTTCATTTCCTTAAGAGCTAGTAATGTTGAACATCTTTTCAAGTGCTCTTAGCTATTGCTTTTTCCTCTTTGGAAAAAACTCTATTCAAATTTCTTTACCATTTTTAAATGAGTTGTTTGGCTTTTTGTTTTTTGAGATGTGAGATTTCTTTTTTTTTTTAAGATTTATTTATTTATTTAATTCCCCCCCCTCCCCCGGTTGTCTGTTCTCTGTGTCTATTTTGCTGCATCTTGTTTCTTTGTCCGCTTCTGTTGTCATCAGCGGCACAGGAAGTATGGGCGACGCCATACCTGGGTAGGCTGCACTCTCTTTCGTGCTGGGCGGCTCTCCTTACGGGCGCATTCCTTGCGCGTGGGGCTGCCCTACGCGGGGGACACCCCAGGGTGGCACGGCACTCCTTGCACGCATCAGCACTGCGCATGGGCCAGCTCCACACAGGTCGAGGAGGTCCGAGGTTTGAACTGCAGACCTCCCATGTGGTAGACGAACGCCCTAACCACTGGGCCAAGTCCACCACCACTGGGCCAAGTCCGCCACCAAGATTTCTTTTTATATGTTGGATATTAGGCCCTTACCAAATATGTGGTTCCCAAATATGCTTTCCTATTTGATAGGTTGCCTTTTCACTTTCTTGTCAAACTCCTTTGAAACACTTTTTTTTTCCAGTTTTGAAGAGGTCACATTTATCTATTTTTTCTTTCACTATCCATGCTTTGGGTATAAAGTTTAAGAAATTCTTACTACCAGATACCATAGATAATTCTCTACATTTTCTTCTAGGAGCTTTATGGTCTAGGCTCTTATATTTAGGTCCTTAATGCATCTTAAGTTCATTTTGTTTTATCGAAAATGGAATGACAATTCACTTCCATTTATTTATTTATTTATTTATTTTTAATTAATTAATTAATTAATTAGTATATCCACTTTTCCCAGCACCATTTATTGAACAGATTAATCTTGAATGCGCTTGATGACCTTGTAAAATATGAATTGGCCAAATATGTGTGTGTCTATATCTAAACTCTCAGTATTGTTCCATTGGTCAGTATGCCAATACCATGCAGTTTTGACCTCTGTATCTTTGTAGCATGCTTTAAAGTTAGGTAGTGTGATTCCTCCAATTTCAATTTTCCTTTTCAAGATGTTTTTGGCTGTTGGAGGTTCCTTATCGTTCCAAATAAGTTTGACAATTGGCTTTTGCAGTTTACTAAAAACTGTTGGAACTTTCATTGGGATTGCACTGGATCAGTAAATCAGTTTTTGTAGGATAGACATCTTAGTAATATTTAGCTTTCCAGTCAATGAACATGGAATATTCATCCTTTTATTTGAGTCTGCATTGATTTCCTTTAGCAATGTTGTATAATTTTCTGTGTATAAGTCCTTTCCATCTGTAGGTAAGCTTACATCTAGGTATTTGATTCTTTTAGGTGCTATAGTATATGGAGTTTTTTTTCTTGAATTCCTCCTTGTATTGCTCATTATTAGTTTATAGAAATACTAGTGATTTTTGAGTGCTGATCTTATATCCTGACACTTTATTGTATTTCTTTATCAACCCTAGAAGCATTGTTACAGATTTTTTGGCATTTCTATGTGTAGGATTATGTCATCTGCAAATAGTGGAAGTTTTACTTCTTTCTTTCCAATTTAGATTCCTTTTATTTCTTTTTCCTGCCTGAGTGGTCAGGCAAGTACTTCTAATACAGTGTTAAATAAGAGTGGTGGCAGTGAGCACACTGGTCTTGTTTCTGATCTTAAAAGGAAAGCATTTATTCTTTCACCATTGAGTATGGTGTTAGCTGTGTTTTTTTTTTTAATGTCTAAGTTCATTAGAGAGATTGTTCTGTAGTTTTCCTTTCTTGAAGCATATACAAATGTTTTTGGTATTACCTTGATGTTGGTATCACAGAATGAGTTATGTAGTATTCCCTCCTCTTCAATGTTTTGGAAGAGTTTGGGCAGGATTGATATTAGTTCTTTCTGGAATGGTTGGTGTAATTCCCCTGTGAAGCCCTCTGGTCCTGTGCTTTTATTGGTTGGGAGGACTGATAAATAGTTCAATCTCACTAGTTGTGATTTGTCTGTTAAGTGCTTCTATTTCTTCTTTTCTCAATGTAGGTTGCTTGTGTGATTCTAGAAATTTTTCCATTTCATTTAATTTGTCTGTCTTACTGGCATACAGTTTTTCAAAGTAAGCTCTTATGATACTCTATTTCTTGTGCTTAGTAGTGGTATTCCCTTTCTCATTTCGATTTTATATATTTGATTCTTCTTTCCTTTTTCTTTGTTAACCTCACTAAGAATGTGTCAATTTTCTCAGTCTTACCAAGGAAGCAGATTTTGATTTTGTTAATTTTTATAATGATTTTTAAATTCTTTAATTTCATTTATTTCTGCCCTATCCTTTATTTCCTTCTTTCTGTATGCTTTGGAATTAGTTTGTTGTTCCTTTTCTAGTTCCTCCAGGTGTGCAGTTAATCTTTCATTTTAGCACGTTCTTCTTTTCTAATGTAAGTATTTATGGCCATAAATTTAACTCTTAGCACTGCTTTTGCTGCATCACATAGGTTTTGTTTTATTTTGATCTCATTTTTCATTCATTTCAAGTCAGTTACTAATTTATTTTGCAATTTCCTCTTTAACCCACTGATTGTCTAAGAGTGTGTTTTTATAACTTTCATATCTTTGTGCTTATTCTGGTTCTCTGCACCTTTTAATTTCCAGTTTCATTCCATTGTGGTCAAAGAAAGTATTTTGTATAGTTTTAGTCTTTCTAAATTCACTGAGAATTGTTCTACTACCTAGCATGTCATCTATCCTGGAGAATGAGCTATGTGCACTTGAGAAGAATATATATCTTGCTGTATTTGGGTGTAATATTCAGTATAAGTCAATCGGATCTAGTTCCTCTAACATATTATTCAAGATCTCTGTTCCTTTAGTAAACCTCCAATGTAATGTTCTAATTGTGAAAATGTGAAAATACCCTTCAGTTTTGAATGCCAGTTTTGCTGGATGCAGGATTCTTGACTGGAATTTTTTATTCTATTTTATCACAATTATTATTTAATACTTCTGCCTTCTCACCACCATGGTTTCAGATGAGAAATCAACATTAATTTTATTATACTTCCCCTTAAACATGATGGATATCTTTTCTCTTGTTGCTTTCAGGATTTTGTCTTTGTCTTGTGCTTTTGACAATATGATTAGTATATGTCTCAAGCTAAGTCTGGTAGAATTTATTGTTCTTGGAATATGCTGCCTTTCCTGGACATGTATATGCATAAACCTTACAAGATTTGCATAATTTTCAACCATTATTTCCTCAAATACTCCTTTGCCTTCTTTCCCTTCTCTCTCTCTCTGTGATGCCCATAATGTATGTAGTTGTACATTTTGTATTGTCATGCATTTCCCTAAGGCCCTATTGAAATTTTTCCTTTTTTTTTTTTTGTCTTTTTGTTCTAGTATCAGTGTGATTTCTGATGTCCTATCTACAACACCATTAATTCTTTCTTCTGCCTTTTATAATCTACTGTTATAAGCTTCTAGTATATTTTCAATTTCTTACATTGTGCCTTTCATCAATATAATATGTGTTATCTTTATGTATCTTTACAATTTCTTTTGTGTGTTCTTCCAGTGTATTCTTTTGATGTCCTTTATCTCTTCTTCATTTAATTGAGTTTTTTTAAGGATATTTGTTTGGACATCCTTGATTAGTTATTCCACATTATGCATCTCCTCCTGCTTTTTTGTCTGGTTTTTTAGAATGGGCCAAGACTTCCTGTTCTTATGATGGCTTGCAATATTTACTAATGTCTAAGCATCTGTTTATATTCGTGGCCTTATACAGTTGTTTAGATTCTCTTTTTCAACTGTGGTTTTGTTTCATTTTGTTTTGTTTTGTTTTAGGAGTCCTCTTTATCACACACTTCCACTCATTCTATATCATTGTATTTTAAACATGTTCAAGAGAAAAAAATATTGCATCCACAAAAAAAGGAAAGATAGAAGAGAAAAGAATAAAGAGAAAAGAAAAATTAAAAAAGAAGGAAAGAAAAAGAAAAAAGAAACATCATGAGGGTAAATAAGAAACAAATAAAAATTACAAGGGTGAAAAGAGAAACAAATAAACAAAAAATAGCAAACACATAAATTAGATAAATGGACCTTTCAAGAAAGCTCCAAGAGATTTCTGAGGAGTAGTAATTTACTTAAAAATCAAAGAATGTCTGATCACAATTTTCCAGAAGTCTCTCAGGACACAAACTCTGTTTCATTTTACTAGTTGTCTCCCAACAGTGCTTAGGCTGTGTAACAACTAGCAGGAAAAATCAACATCTTTAAATAGAAAACATATGAGCCTGGTTTACAAAGGCAGAAGAGGGTCAAACTGTAAGGAAAATGGTGGAGTAGGGACCCTAGTATTCTCTCCTCATACCTAAACAAGTATTATATAGACATTACTGCCTGAAGCCATTATTTTGAAACTCCAGAGGACAGAAGTTATACAGCATCGAGAGAAGAGCAAAAGAATGATGCAGATAAATTTGGTAAAGAACACTAAATTGCTGTCCTTATGCTGGCCAGAGCCCATTCACCCCTTTCACAGCAGAGGGAACCAGGGTTTAATCTTTGGATAGCTGCAGGCAACAGAAAGTATCTTAAAATTTTTCTTCCCCAAGAGCAGTAACTGGAACAACCAATTACTGACCATGGTTTTAGATGAAGAAATTTATATCACTGAGTCCCACCTCAGTCTTTTTCAACCCCCTGGGTATATAAATGGTGGCAACCATTCTTTCATCCCACCTGAATAAAAGCAACAGCAGCATTGTTTTAAACAACTTTGGTCAGGGGCACAGCTCTTGGATATTTAATGTCACAGCACTTCCTCAGAGCTGCAAGGGACAATTCACTTCAGGGCTGCGTTTATTGGGAATGCTAGGAAAGCTCACCTTTGCAGAGTCATTAGAGAAATATCACAAGCTATTCTTGATCCCCTTCCCAGGGAAATTTCGAGCTGGTCTGCATCACCTTCATTATTGTGTGGCCCTGGGTAGCTGGGAAATTGACATGTGAAAGTCCTATCTGGGATAGCTCTTCTACCAGTATTTGCTCTCCGGATGAAAGCAACATAAGACAAGAAATGGGGTGTAATAAACTATAGAGGTCTACAGTTTGGAATAAGACTTGCTGGCATCAAATATCTAGAATATCTTCTAGGGAACAGAGGAGATTACCAAACTATAAACAGGGGAAATCAAAAACAACTAACTAGTAGAAGATCAGGACAAGCCAAAAGCCCAGAAAGACAGGGAACTTCCTATAAACTGCATTCACCAGGGCTGACTTTCTTGCTAGGAAGGCTCAAGCTTAAGAAATTCTCTTTCTCTTTCACTAGCTTGTTAAAAAAAACAAGAACAGATTTACCAGGGAGTAATCCCAGAGTTAACATTTTAAAATACTAAAATATACACTGTGCAATGAATTGTGCAAGACAAACAAAGAAAGAGGAAATGATAACCCATCTAAAGGAAAAGGGTAAAAACACAGAAAACATGAGTGAAGATGAGTATGTGGACATACCAAACAAAACCTTTAAAAAATTATCTTAAAAATGCTAAAGGAGATAAAGCAAATTACAGAGAAAGAACTCCAAGATCTCAGGAAAACAATGAGTGAATAATATGAGAATCTAAGTAAGAAATTTTAAAAATGGTGTCGAGGAAAACTACTAGAATGGATGGGAGAATGCCCTGTGATGACCAAGGGAAAGACTCAAGACCAAAATTGCCAGAAAACCACCAGAAACTAGGAAGCATCAAGGAAAGATTTTTCCTTGCACATTTGGGAATTCTTGACTCCAGAACTCCATGTTTCTCATCAGCAGTGAACTGCCCACCTGCCAGGGATGTGAATTGGTCATGCAGGAAAATGTCCCAGGAGATGGAATTAAAAACTCATGTGTGAAAGTAGAGGCCACAGGTCTACTCTAAGAATATTTTCATTATTGAAATGAGGGGGTTTGCTGTTCTGTTCACTATCAAAAAGAAGTCGTCTCCTCCTTCCTTGAATTTCACTAAGACTTCACAAGAAAGATTTGGAGCCAAGCAGAAGAAATGAGAGAGGCCTCTCTCTGTGGTACAGGTGCCCATGGCTGACCTAAGCGGAAAGTGGCAGGAGAACCAAGAAAAGCCTTCTGCATCCCAGGCAATAAGTATTGGGAGATTGTATATGACCAATGGAGGAATGGCAGGAGTGCTACAAGAGATCCCATCAGCTAAGACAAAGAAACATAGCACTTCCCTAAGTCTTTAGAAGTGCAAGCAACCCTCCATCACTCAGGGTCTCACACTAATTATGGAAGAGCAAAAGTCTAATACTGTGGGAGTTTGAAGAATATGGGGTGTAGCATGTAGCCAAACGTAAGGTCAAGATCTAGCTCAGCTACAGACTACATTGACCCATCATCTCACTCCAACAGGCTACAAGGAAAAATTTTATATGCCTTTATTGGAAGAAATAATATTTACATCTGCCTTTACTGTTTTATTAAAACAATGTCTGGTATTCAACTAAAGTTACGATTAAAAATAAATGAACAAATAAAAATAAACTACTCAAGTGAAGACCACAATAATTAAAATGAAAAAATGCCCAGGAAGGTTTTAAGAGCAGATTGGAGCTGATGGAAGAAAGAATCAGTGAACTTGAAGACAAGACACTTGAAATGATTAAGGCTAAGGGCACAAAGAAAAAAAAATATTGAAAGCAAAAAATAGACTAAGATAGCTATGAAACACATTAACTGCACCAATATAGACATTATGGGTGTCCCAGTAGGGAAAGAGAGAAAGAGGCAGAAGGGATAGTCAAAAGAATAATGTTAAAGAACTTCACTAACTTACTAAAGATGTGAATATGTACATTGCAGAAGCAAGAGAACACTAAACAGGATAAATATGAAGAGAAATACACCTCATCATATATTGATTACACTATCAAAGGCAAAGGTCAAGGAGACATTCTGAAAGCTACAAGAGAAAACAATGCATTATAAACAAGGGTCTCCAAATTAGATTGAATGCTGATTTCCCACCAGAAACCATGGAGGCAAGAAGATAGTGCAGTGAAATAATTTAAGTGCTGAAGTAAAACTGTCAGTCAAAATTTTTATCTGGTGAGACTCTCTTTCAAAAATGAAGTAGAGATTAAGACAATCTCAGATAAATGAAAGCTGAGGGAGTTCACCTCCACTAAACCAGCCCTACAAACAATGTTAAAGGGAGTTGTTCAGACCAAAAGGAAAGGGTACTAAGCAGTGGTTCAAAACAGCATAAAGGAATAAAGACTAACCAATTGTGTATTTTAAAATTCCAGTATTTTTGTCTAGTATTTTGTATATGAAACTCCACTTCTTCTTTCAAATGCTAAAATGCAAATATAAAAGTTAATGACAAATCTAGATTTCTGGACATGCAATGTACCAAGGTATATGTTGTAACAAGGAAAAATTTATTGACATGACAGAGTGATATAGGAAATGTATATGTACATTCTGTGAAGTTACATTGGTCTCAAACATTTGACCTGGATCATTTACTTTTTTCTGTTTATTTTTGGTTTGTTTTACAGTTTTTAATTTCTTTATTTTTAAGCTAATAGTTTGGTTTTGGTTGTCAGTTTGCTTGTCTGTATATATACAAAATATCCAGAAATTTTCCAAAGCAATCACACCAACTTATTTTTAAGAAAGTTCTTACTAATCACTATCCTATAAGGTGAATATAATGTTCCAATATCACCAATATCCTCACAGGTTGTAAGTATTATTCTTTTAGAAGGTTTTTTTCAATTTTCTCACCAAAGTGTTTCATCTCATTTAAGCTTTAATTGGAATACGCAAAGTGGGATTTCTGAATATATTTACATTATATGAATTATATATATATATATATGTCTGTATTCTTGAAATTTTCAGCATGGTAACATTTCTTCATTTATCTTCTTGATTGAAATATTATTAACAATGAACAATGTATATGTCTGTCAGTAATGCTTTCAACTATGAGTAGTGAATGCAAACTGAAAAGTATCCTCAACAATCAAGAAATTACGTTATTGACATAAGGGAATTATAGTAGGAGGTAAATTCAGAGTTGGTGAAGTCATTGTTCTAACACTTTATCAAGGACCTTCTGTTATCTCATTCTCAATTCATTGACTGAGTACTATCTGCCATTTAAATTCTATTTATCAAACATCTGCAATGTTATAAGCACTGATTAAAATTCTTTTGATACAGAAGTAAACTAAACATCCACAACTTCTGTGCTTATGGAACTTCTAATTTAGGTGTTGCCAAAGTAGATTAATCACTTTCCATATGTTTCAATGACCCAAATACTAATCATCTAAAAAAGTATATGAAAATACGCTTCATATAACTAACATAAGGAAATGCAGATCAAAATTACAATGAGAGACAATTTCATGCCTTATAGAATGGCCAACATTAAAAAAAAAAAAACAAAAAAAAAACACACAGTAAATTACAAGTTCCAGAGAAGATACAGGGAAATAGTTAAACACCTTCACTGTTGATGGGAATGTAGGGAATATACGATGGTGCAGCCTCTGTGGAAGACAATTTGGCAGTTCCTCAGAAGGCTAAGTACAGGGAGAAGATGTGGCTCAAGCAGTTGAGTGCCTGCTTCCCGCATGGGACTCCTGGATTTGGCCCCAATGCCTCTTAAAAACAAATGAATGTGGAGCTGGCCCATGCGCAGTGCTGATGTGCGCAAGGAGTGCTGTGCCACACAGGGGTGTCCCCCGCATAGGGGAGTCCCACGCGCAAGGAGTGCACCCATAAGGAGAGCTGCCCAGCGCGAAGGAGGGAGCAGCCTGCCGAGGAATGGCGCCGCCCACACTTGCTGTGCCGCTGACAACAACAGAAGCAGACAAAGAAACAAGACGCAGCAAAAAGACACAGAAAACAGACAACCGGGTGAGAGGAGGGGAATTAAATAAATAAAAATAAATCTTTAAAAAAACAAAACAAAACAAAACAAATGAATGAACAACAACCAAACAAATGAAAAAAAAAAAAAAACTCAGGGGAGCTGATGTGCCTCAGTGATTGAGTGATAGCTTCCCATATATGAGGTCCCTTGCCTTTTCCCTGACCCCAGTTCCATAAAAAAAGAAAGAGAGCTAAGGACAGAACTGTCCTATAATAAGGCGAATCTGCTGCTAGAAATATATTCTAAAGAATGGAAAGCAAAGACACAAAATAATATTTGAAAACTGACGTTCATGGTGGCATTATTCACAATTACTAGAAGACAGAAACAACACAAGTGCCCATCAACTGATGAATGCATAAAAATAAATGTGTCATATACATATGATGGCATACTACTCAACTGTAAGAAAAAAATGAACTTGGAATACATATGATGTCATGGGTGGACACTGAGGTTTTATGTTGGAATGAAACAAGCCAGACACAAAAGGATGGCTATTGTATGGTCTCGCTGATATGAACTAAATAAAATGAGTAAATTTATGAATTTAAACTATAGAGTAAAATGTTAGAGGAGACAGAGTGTAAGCTGAGAAGGGGGAGCTGTTTCTGAATGTAGAATGTTTAATAAGGTTGAATGTAAATATGTGAAATGGATACAGTTGATTGTAACACCTTATAAGGAATACAACTAACATTGCTGATTTAAAAACACGGTTGTGGCCAAAAGGGGTAGTATAAGGAGGTTAATGTTAATTCAAAGATAGCTAGAGAATAATATAGAGATTGTATAATATAGTGATTTCAGTGGTAGATGAGGATTCTGTTTAATAAAGCGAATAATGTTCCTCTGTTACAACGTGTTAAGAATATGGTGATGTATAGGAAAAACACAACTAATGTAACTTACACATTATAGGTAATAATATTTTTGTAGCAAAGGCAAAGAAAGTACTATATAGGTTTTGGAAGACAACAGAAGGGTCACAGACAATGGTCCACACCATAGGCCACACTCTCCCACAGTCCATCCAGTGGTCCATGGGAGGACATATAATGTCTGGTAACTGTCCTTGCAGCTCCACCCAGGACAACTCCAACACCCAAAAATGCCCCCACATCACATCTCTTCCTCCCACTCCCTACCCCCAGCAGCCACCATGGCCACCTTATCCACACCAATGCCACATTTTCTAATCACAATAGTTCATGAATAGAATATCAGTAAGTCCACTCTAATCCATTCTCTATTCTTCCATCCTGTGGACCCTAGAATGGCAGTGTCCACTCGACATCTATATCGACAGGGGGCTTAGATTCCACATGGATGCTGGATGCAATTCTCCTGCTTTCAGTTGTAGGCATTCTTGGCTCCCTGGTGTGGTGGCTGACCCTCTTCACCTCCATGTTAGCTGAGTGGGGTAAGTCCAATAAACCAGAGTGTAGGAGCTGCAAGTCTGTTGAGGCCCAGGGCCTGGCTATCACATGGTCAGTCACAAATGCGTTTTTTATGGCTAAGAGATTTCACAGTGAGTTGGACATGCTTATTTATGTCTCAGCACCTTTATGCATGTCTCAACAGGATCTCATTGACTGCCACAGTAAACAGGGCCTCAAATAGTGAGACTCCTGATGGCTCTAGAGATATCCGGGTCCTATAAGCAAGTTAGACAGCTCAAGAATTTGGCACCCTGTCAGTGGGCCTTATATTCGAATTTATGCTTCCCAGTGTAACAGAGCTACACATGGCTCTTCTGCCCCTACTATTTGAGTGTAAAATTAGCACTTTACTTGATAAATACATGTCCCAAAGATTTAAATCTTTGGTTTGTCCATTTGCCAGTAAAGCCCTGAATTTCAGCAGAGTTGCAATACCTATTCTCCACTCCATTGGACTCACAAGATGATGATAGACAACACCCATCCCAAGGAACACAGTGTCTACAACTGCAAGCAAGATAGCTCCATCCATCTGCCCAATGTAATCTAAGGCCCCTCTCAATTAGAAGCTCGTGTATGCATGACCATCCCTAAATCCTCAAGATTGGGGAATGAACAATGGACTAAAGTAGACTTTTTATTATAATATACTACTTATTATTATTCTAGCAATGGAAGAACTTTTATCATTGATGTAGGGGTAGTGGCCACCTGAGGTTCTTGGGGGAGGGAGAGGGAAGAATAGGTGTAATATGGGGGCATTGGAAATATCCTGCTTGACATTGTAATGACCAATACAGGCTATTATATATTTTGCCGTAATCAACAAAATTATGTGGGGCAGAGTGTAAAATATAATGTACGTTGTGGTCCATGGTTAGTAGCAATGCTTCACTATGTTTTCAATATGTGTTCATCAGAAGGTGGAGGGAGTGGGGCATGTGGGAATTCCGTTTTTTTTTTTTTTTTAATTAAAGTGTTTATTGTTGCTTTTTGCCATTTGGTAGCACTTTACACACAGGCTTTGATCTTCAGAATACCCTGGATTCTGTAGAAAAACCTTTGAAATGAAGTTTGTAGAATAGAAACTTCTCAGCAGTCAAAATTTAGACTGTAAAAAACAAAACAAAACATGCAAAACATACTTTTCTAAGAACACTTAACTTGTAACAAAGCACCAAACTACACAATGCAGAATGAAAACAGCATTTCAACTCCACCAAAAATAGTCATCTTAAAAGTTGTAAAGCCATCTAACTTCACTAGGTACTGTTCACTTTTTACACAGGAGACAATAAATATATTGTCCACAAACACGATATCCCAACCTTAGGGGCAGTTTCAGAAAGTCTTCAACTTCATGCTCTAATAGCAGTGAGGTGAGTAGGATGGAGATCTGGAATGTGATCTGTATCCACCTGACCGTAGTATGGAGAAAGTGACCACATCCTGTATGTCTGATCCCTGTCTTGAGCAGCTCTCTATCCTACATCTCCTTCATCTCCTGCTCTGTATGATTTGCTAGGGTAGTCCCGATCATCATAGCCTATATCATCTCCTCTGTCACAGTAATCCCCACAGCGTGAACTGCCCTTGGTAGGTCTCCCCATGTAAATTTCTGGTGTTGGAGTATGCTGTCTTTTACTTATAGAGAAATCAACTCTGATATCAAGTTCCATTTCCATTGGCACACTCTTTAGCTTTCTTGGCATCATCTACATTTTCAAAATATATGAAGGCAAATCCTCTTGAACGTCTAGACTGCAAGTCATATACAATAGACACATCAGCAATGGGGCCATATTTAGAGAACACCTCTCTTAAATCTCTTTCAGTGGTGTACAAGCTCAACCCAAATACTCCAAGACAACAGTTGGGATCAGGATTTGCCCAATTTCCAACATGACGCCTGCGAATAGACATGGGAGAATGACTGTGGCTATGCTGGCTGTGATAACCTTGACTGTAAAACCTGCTACAGTGTGTCTATGAGAGCAGGACCAAGACAATGACCTTGTGTAAGGCCTTCAAGAACAAATTCTGCATCTAGACCTAGACTCAGATCTGGACCTGGACTTTGATCTGGAACGCTTGGAATCTTCCTTGGAGAGAGACTTTGCAGAGTATCCCTTGCAAATTTGCCAGAGCCATGAGCACTTCCACTTCTGGAAGCAGAAGGGGAATTTCCACTCGCCACACTTCTGCTGGCTGCTGTCTCTCATGACTCCCAGCTGCTGTCGTCCTTCCATGTGCTTTGTGGAAGCTGCCAGTCATGGGTACCCTCTTTACGGAGGATCCACCTCAGCCTCTCAGAACACACTGGTTTCTGAGCCACTCAAAGGCGAAGCGCTCTGCACAGCATCGTCCTGGGCTCTCATAATACTTGACGTGATGCAGTGCCGCTTAAGGCCTTTCCACCCTCGTCCAGAACGCGCGTTTTCTTGGTGCTACCCTTGCCTTGCTCTCCCATAAATTTTTTATGTAACATGCATATAATCTAAAGCTTCTTTAAAAATAAAAAAAAATAATAATTTAAGAAAAGAATATGCTATTTAATTTTATGAGGTTATGATTAAGCTTTTTTTTTCATTTTCTTCTTTTTCAAGGAGACTTTGGTTATGTTATTTAACTAATCTTTTCTCATTTATTCAGCTTACAGAACATTGAACTCTGGAGAAACAATTGAGTTTGTTTTTAGGATTAAATAAGATAAATGAGTCTGCACAGGATTTCCATAATAAAGCTTCCATAATTTTTAGCTGCCTTGTCTATTAGGAAGTTAAAATAAGGTTATAAAAAAGAATATAATTTGGAATGGTAGAGGCAAACAATGTAATCCTAGTCCTATTTTTAGTAACTGATATTCCTCTGAGATTTAATTTCCTCCGCTCTAAATGGGACATAACAAATTATCACTATTTTGGGGCCACATTTGCAAAAGATGGCAAATCTAATATATTTAGCAAAGTGTGTTGCTGCATAGTAAGCAATTAGCAACATAAAACTTTATTTATTCTTACTCTCCATCATATTCATGAAAGCCCATGTTTTAGCCATGAGTTTATTAATTCTTGCAACTAGGAGGCATAATGTAGATTAGGTCTTTAATCAATAAAGATGGTAATATTCCCATTATAGGAAGAGTAATAACTTGTTGGTTGGTTAACCTGATCCTCTTCAAGATGCCTGAAAGAACTCCACATATATGAAACTTGACAATAAGAACTATGTGCAATTTAGTCTCTCCCACAAAATAACTCAGACGTACTTATTGGTCCTGAACTGATCCAGGGCTGTGATTCTCTGCAAGTGACTGGAACTTTTAGATGTGTGTGTTGATGGCAATGTAAAATGATAGCTCTCCTTTCTAAGACATTTCCCTAATTCAGTTTAATATAACATCAATCAAGTCAGAGATTTTGCCCATTTTACATACGTGATTCTTTCTCAGTGTTTTTATTGTGCCTGTGGAGAGCAGGAGCTGAAAAATATTTGGTGAATAATTGTTCTTCTATCTAACATTCAGTTTATAGGATGATTTAGTTTCTCCTGCATTTGAAGATCTTGCAGATTCCTGGAAATTTTTTTTAAATCTGAAAAGGGGCATATGACAAGCAAGTTTCAACATAATAAAATTTCAAAAACAGTTTTAAGCATAGTTGATGCAGAATCAGAATAGAAGTAGGTCAATTGCGCCTGTCTTAGTTTAGAAATTGAACTGTTTCACAGAAGAGTTCTCTTAGACTACTGAATTTGAATTATTAACTGTATGGCACAAAATACACAAGATTAGATGTTATCCTGTTTTAGTCACATTTTCTTTTATCCTTCTCTAGGTGTTTTTTTTTTTTTAATGACTTGTGCAGAATTAAAAAAATATATATCCATTCCTTTGGTCTCAATATCTCT
Source organism: Dasypus novemcinctus (assembly GCF_030445035.2). Lineage (NCBI taxonomy): Eukaryota > Metazoa > Chordata > Mammalia > Cingulata > Dasypodidae > Dasypus > Dasypus novemcinctus. The sequence continues at coordinate 98,051,086 of NC_080682.1, read as the reverse complement.
TGTTTTGTTGCTTAGTAGATGTATTTTGTAGTGGAGGCAGGTGCAGGAAAAATAAAAACCCCAACTAATATCTATTGTTTGACATGTTCTTGAAAATCCCTAGAATGCGGGTGCATATCACACAGGTTTTGATGCCAGTAGACAACTGGGTTGAGCACAGGAGGCACCAATAAGTAGACTTAGCCCACGCTGACCTGAAGCACAGGAGGGGCAGGCTTTCCAAAGCGGTGAATGATGGACACGCCCAACAGGGGATATAGACCAGCAACATAGCACAGATGTGGGAAACACATGTGTTGAGGGCCTTGACTCGTTTCTCCAGGGAGGCAATGCCCAGGACTGTGGTCAGGATCTTTACATAGGAGAGCAGGATGAGCACAGAATCAACCCCAAATGTGACAGCAAGTCCTAAGACGCTATTAATATGGTGGTCAGGGCAGGAGAGCTTAATAATATCTGGGTGTAGACAGTAGGAATGGGAAAGCACATTGGCCTCACAAAAGTTTAGTCGCTTAATGAGAACAGGGCCTGGGATGAGAACAATGATTACCCATAAGAAAAATGCAGCAAAAATTTTCACAGTGGAGGCATTGTTGAGGATGGCATTGTATTTAAGAGGCTTAAAGATGGCTACATAGCAGTCAAATGCCGTAGACAGTAGGATACCTGACTCCATCAAGGAGATAAGAATTAAGTACATCTGGGTAAGGCATGCATCTAAGTCTATATCATGAGCACTGAACCAGAAAAGCTTAAGAATAGTAGGTAAAGTGGTAACACAGAGGCTCAGACCACTGACAGCCAGCATGGAAAGGAAGAAATACATGGGTTCATGAGATGATTTTTCCATCCTGATCACTGTCAATATAGTGCTGCTGCTCATTATGGCAGTCAGGTATAAGGCACAGAAGAGGATGGAGATCTGTGGATGATAAACCTCTAAGCCAGAGAAACCAGAAATCAGAAAAGTTTGGAAAATTTTGCTATTGAATAGTCTCATAATAGATGTGTTCAGTTATTAAATATTTATCCTTAAAATTACAAAGAATCCATTGCTATATTATCATCGCAGTCATTATCTTCCATTTCTCTAATTCTTCTCTCTACCTTAATCTGATAACTTGATAAATTTAAAAGCATGTCCTATGGATCTGCACTAAATGAGTCTTATCTGAACTTGACATTATTTTTAGAAATTGAAATCACATCAAATCTATTACTCATTTTCATGATTCTTTTTCTTTCATTCAGGTGAATAAATGGTTAAATGTAAAACTCCTAATCATAATTAAATATTTAAATCTTTACAGGGTAAATAAAAAGTCATTTACATGGACAAAAAATGGAAAAATAGCTACAAAGAAAAACAAAGAAAAGTTTTGAAAAACAAAGAAAAGTTTTATGTGGCTGAACCTCCCTTTTAATTGTCAAGCATATTATAATGCTTCCATGATAAAACAATAGAATATTTGATCAAAACTTAGCAGAGTTATCAATGGAACAAAATTGCTATTCTTGCCCAAAACTGTAATATATAAGATAATTTCATGCAAAATAAAGAAAATTCCACAACCAAATGATCAAAGGACTAATCGATAGTAGAAATTATCAAGTATTTTTTAAAAACTTTCCGATTATCAGGTTATAGAACATATCCAATAAATTTCAGATAAACATTAACAAATATTAAGTGGAAACATTCGTTAAATATTTTAATATAGTATAAATGAACAACCATTTCATAAGATAGAATACAAATATAGCTGACATAATTGAAAAAAAGAGAATATATAGGTAGAAATTTTATATATATTGGTTCCAAGTTAAGGTGGTATCAAATGATCAAATATCTTAATCATCCTTACCAGACTTACATGTTTAATGTATAAAAATAAAGGAGAAACATCATGTTCTTACTACAGAAGAAATGAAATGAACCACCTATCAGGCTGTAGAAACGACTTCCTTTATCAAGTTAAAAATATAAGAAATCCTTCCACCATTGTTACTGATAATTATAAATGCAAGCTTAAGTATAATTCATTAACTCATTAATTAGTATCTAACTTAACACCTCATATTAAATTATTTCCATCTTTTGATTCCAGCCACTTTAAGGTGATTCATTTAATAAAATTCAAAGTACCCTAAGTAATATAATTTTCCTTGCCTCTCAAGGGTGACAGAAAAGGCATATTTCTTTTCAGCAGTGATGGCAAAATGAGATAAATTCTAAACCATCTCTTTTAAGTAGTACTCTAGTGACAAGGGCCATATGTCATAGTGAATATATATACATACCTATGAATGTTGCGTGCACTCGTATGTATGTTTGTGAGTTTTATGTATTATGTAGTCAAGCAGAGCCTCTAAGCACATGAAGGAGAATCTCTAAGGGCCTGGCAGTCACAAAGCAATTGTGCAATGTAAACCACAGTTAAAATAATTGCAATCCCAACCCTATGTGTTGTTGTTTTTATGTTTTTGTTTTTGACTATTTTTTCATTTTTTAAAAAAATAACTAACTCTGCAATAAATTCCCCAATTTCCAAAGTGTGAAATTGTTAGTCAGGAATAAGGGCTGCTCCTTTTCTAATTAACAAGAATATAAGCAATGAAACACATATATACATAGCATCAGAGTGCTGATATAAAATATACAACACAATGCCATTTTTCTGTTGAAATAAAGCCACAAAAAGCAACAATAACCATTTGGCAAAAAGATACAAGCGACCATTAAAATATTAAACACATTGCAGTTGTTGCCTTATCTGTAGGGCTCTACATCATTTCTTTTCAAAATCAGTACATTCTTTTGAAAGTGAAAGGGGACAAAATGCATAAACCCATAATGACTCAGACAACCTAACATCGCTTCTCTACCTACAGAGAAAGAGAAGGGATTGGGGCAATGTAAATAAATAAATAAACAAACATATAAATAAACAAAGGTGCTTTGCACAGATCAGTGCTAATATGTCAGGAAATGAAATTTATGTATACATCAACCCTCTGATCAGACACTTATAAAACATTATTTGATGCTGAATCTGTACTTGCATTAAGAGCATTTTGTTTATTCTCACTCTATTTCTGTTGTCTCTACCTCCCTTAGTCTGTTATTTGATCTTTCATTTTTTTATCTCTCTTGCATAATATTAATAACCAGATGAGCAAAATTTTCATAAGACAATGTACCTGAAAGCATATTTCATAGTATATGGAAATTAATTGATATTTAAAACATGCATTTGAGTAAATTAATAAATAAGCCACACATGAGATAATTCTTAGTAGATAAAAGTATCTTTTTATAAATTTGTGTTTGAGGAATACATAGAAGAATCCGGAGCCAGGGGAATATTGAGTTAAGATATACTTATCCTATATTCCAGTACCATCAAGCTCATAATATTATACACCTGCATAATATAAAAAAATAATTCAAGCCCAAGTCCACAAATCTCTGAAAAGCTTCAGGGCCCTTCCAAGATTTCTGAAGATTATGGCAACTACTGTTCACATTATCCTAGTAGTCATTGTGCATCTGGCTTCAAACTCTTGCTTTTGACATTTCTTACATTTCTATAGGCTGCAGGCCCATCAGTGCAGCAATTAGTAGCCACATTTAATATATTTTTATTACACACTTACAGATATGGAAGGTAGTTTGGGCTTTCAATAAGAATGCTAATTGTCAAAAATAATTGTTTAAAGTAAACATTAACCATCTTTCTATAACATGTAATCTCTACCCTAACTTTGCTCACACAGTAGGGGATCTACTCTCCTTAAACATAATTCTCATCTCAATTTCTTTTCACTAAATTCCAATGCCATCTTTAACTTTTGAGGAAACATATGAAACTTGTCTTTTTCATGAAGATATTTTGCCTCAACTCTGGAATTCACGCTAGTCTAAAAATCTTCTTTGTAAAACCATTTAAACTTTTGTCCTAAACAAAAGTCAGGAAGCTTCAACTTTACTAACTTGTACAAATGAATTATAATTTTTCATGAATGACTTCTGAAGTATTAATTCAATTTCTGTGACTGGATTTTAGCATGTTTAACTTTTAGAGAGCCCACTAATAAAGATCAAACAATAGAATTAATCAATAGAAAGAAAACTTGAACTGATAAAAATACTCATCTAGAAAAATGCACAGAGAAAGAGGAACATAGTCATAGAACTCAAAACACAAAATAAATGTTAGAAAGAAATCCAAACTAATGAATCATTGCTTTGCATAAAGATGTCTTTGCAAAAGGATATAGTTGAGAGAGTAATCATATACCATTTTGAGTAGTCATAAAATGCATATAGAGACATTGAAAGTAAAAGAATAGGAACAGCTGGCAATATACAAGCTTCATCAAAAGAAAAACTTGTTCACAAAGAAGATAAACAAATGACCAATGAGCACACGGAAAATCCTTGTCTTCATTGGGCATTGGGGAAATGCAATTCAAAACCATAATGCACTATCAACTTATAAATCAATAGCAAGGTTACAAAGATTAAAAAACAAAAATTACAAGTGTTAGCAAAGATTTGTAGTAATTGGACCTATTATATATTGTTGGTAGAGATACAATATGGCACTGCAACTGTGGAAAATAGTACAGCAGTTTCTGAAAAGATTAATATAATTGTCATATGACCCAGCACTTCTACTCTTAGAACTGAAGCCAAAAGAACAAATACTGGTACACACATATAATAGCAGCACTATTCACAATAAGTAAAATGTAGAAATAGCCTAAACGTCCATTAATGGTCAAAGAGAAAAACAAAATGTGGTATATGCATAAAATGGATCTTTACTCATCCATAAGAAGGAATGAAATAATGAAACAGGCTACCATGTAGATTGCCCTTGAATAGGTTATGCTTATTGACAGAGGTCAGACAGAAATTTAACTTTTATTAGAAAACAGGAAAGCAGCAGAGATAAATAAGTTCAGAGTCAATAGATGGGTTAATGTTATAAAGGAATATTCTGTCTTTTTTTCCTTTCAGTGAAATATGAAGCAAGGTTATCATCTAAGTGTGGGGGAAGAGTTAACAAAGGTTTGGGTTGAGAGAACATATAAAATAATTTTTGAGGCAACTGCAGGAAAAAAAAATGTACTGTAGGATTATGGACAGATTGAAAGACTCACTTGATGTATTTGATATAATGATTGTGTACTTGAAGTGAGATGAGGTTTTTTTTTTAATTTAATTTTATTTGTTCATTTTTTTAAAAATACTACATTCAAAAAATATGAGGTCCCCATTCACCCCCACTGCCCCCACCCCACCACTCCCCCACAGCAACACTCTCCCCCATCATCATGACACATCCATTGCATCTGGTGAGTACATCTCTAGGCATCGCTGCACCCCATGGCCTGTGGTCCACACCATAGCCCACAGTCTCCCACGTTCCATCCAGTGGGCCATGGGAGCACATACAATGTCTGGCAATTGTCCCCGCAGCACCACTCAGGACACTCCAAGTCCTGAAAATGCCTCCACATCTCATCTCTTCCTCCCATTCCCAGCACCCAGCAGCCACCATGGCCACTTTTTCCACACCAATGCCACATTTTCTCGATTATTAACCACAATAGTTCATGAATAGAATATCATTAAGTCCACTCTGATCCTTACTGTATTCCTCCTTCCTGTGGACCTTGGCTTGGTTATGTCCACTCCACATTTATGTCAAGAGGGGGCTGAGATTCCACATGGATACTGGATGCAATCCTCCTGCTTTCAGTTGTAGGCACTCTAGGCTCCATGGTGTGGTGGTTGACATTCTTCAACAACTCCATGTTAGCTGAGTGGGGTAAGTCCAATAAATCAGAGTGTAGGAGCTGAAGTCTGTTGAGGCTCAGGGCCTGGCTATCATATTGTCAGTCCAGAGATTCAAATCCCCTAGATATATCTTAAACCCCAGCACCAACTACAATTCCAGTAAAGTAACAGGAAAGGCTTGTAAAAAGAGATCACGTCTGAGTCCAGCTCCACCACACAGAAACACCAGCTCCAAAGAAGGACCAACTGACATGGCAGTGAACTCCATCTGCCATGACTATAGAACCTGTAGGTCTCTTTAGCCCTCAAAAGAACCAATACCTGGGGTTGTATCTACTATATCTTTCTCTGAGACTCTGCTCAGGTATGCATAAGGGCAATCCTTCTGACAACCTCCAGACTCTTTTTTAGAGACTCATAGCCATATAAACGCATTTGTCCTTTCCATTTCCCCCTTACTTTAGGTCAAACAGCATTTTTAACTCCTGTTATTATATGTACACAGGGATATTCGGCTGGTCTGTGTTGAACCTTTAATTCAAGGACATTTTCTAGTTACATCATCAGCTGGTACTTGGTAGTGATCCCTCGGTGCCAGGGAGGCTCATCCCCGGGTGTCATGTCCCACGCTGGGGGGAAGGCACTGCATTTACATGCTGAGTTTGACTTCGAGACTGGCCACATTTGAGTACCATGGAGGCAGTCAGGAGGGAACTGTTAGACACAGTGCTGCTTTATGCTTTATTCTTATTTCAGGTGTATAGGTTCTCAAGCATAGTCATTAGTATCAGGGGTTCACTGTTGGACACTCATTCCTTTCTGGTCCTTGCCGTTGCACCCAGGGGACTGCTGCTGCTCCCCTAGGGACCATGACAGAGCCCCCCTTGGCCAGGAACCCAGTACCCCCCCAGCTGTTGTTTTTAACTGTTTCCACTATGAGTATATCCAAACATTTCCATGCACCCTGGACACATGCCCTGTATAACTCCCTGTCAACCACATGTCCCCTGTCAATAACATCCCATACCAGTATTCCTATGCTGCCATTGTTGAACCACTCTGTGATCCAAAACTTCCTGAAAAGTGAAGCCCAATATAATGCCAGGTTCCCTTAATAGTAAAATGGAATATAGCGATGAGTTTAAAGGTTAAATAAAGGATACATATTGATTTGGAAAAATTCTACATCCTATCTTTTTCTTTTCTTTTTTCCTAATTATTGAGCTTCTCTTCACAAGAGCCATAGATCACAGTAATTCATACATACAATATACAGTACTCCCACATATCCAATATAAAACCTTTTCCCTTCCACAGCGATAATCTTTTAAATTATTCATATCATGTTTACTGAAACTGATGTACAGATATTGAGACAATAGCTTTCAAACAAGGTAACATTTGTGTTTACATTGTGGTTTATACTTTAGCTATACAGTTTTCTAAATTTTTAGTTATCCTATGTTTTACATTATGGTTTACATTATTATTCTGTCGTCCCCCATAGGTTTTTGGTGTAATATTACGTTTTATATCCATCCTTGTGTACTCTTGTGAAACACTCCTATTGCCCTCGCTGTTACGTTGGTTCCATCTATTCAATATCAATTTTCCCCTCCCCTTAGGCCCCACAGTGGCAGTCAATCTTCATTTCTTGAGCAGCCATGTTCAGAGATACTGGCAACAGTGCTGAGGGCTTGACTTGCTCCTCTGCGCTAATGCCCATTTCTCTTGAGAGATACAGTTCCCTCTATTTGATGGCATTAGTCCTCCCCAGGATGTGGGTCTACCTTCACTCTCATTATATGGGTCTCTACCCAATGGCATAACCCACTCTGGCAAAATGAGCATTCAGATATTCCCTAGGAATCTGTCCGGCATCAGATTATTCCCTTTGAGTATCTTAAACAGGTAACTTTCCTAATTATATTTTGAAAAGGTTTTCTCAGGATTATACTCTCAACCAACACCTGACAATCTCCTATGTTCGTATGTTGCCCACCCTCCCCCAAATTTCTTGGGCAATATTACCCATCCTCCCATCCCTAGCCCCCTCAAAACCACAAAGCCCCACCCAAAGGTAACCCTATGCCCCCATTTTATCCCTAACTTTTACACATACTTACCTCCAGCTTATCATAGATTTCACCCATGTAGATGTCAGTTTACATCCTTCCTCTACCCCCTGATTTCCTGTAAGCCTATCTTCCAGTCTCTAGCTCTCTGAGGCAGCTTGCTTATTTCATATCATTGAGGTCATGTAGGATTTGTCCTTCAATGCCTGGGTTGCTTCACTCAACATAAGGTTCTCAAGATTCATCCATGTTATAATGTGTAATTGTAGTGTATTTGTTCTTAAAGCCGAGTAGTATTCCATGGTATGTATATACCACATTTTATTGATCCACTCATCTGTTGATGGGCATTTGGGTCGATTCCAACTTTTGGGGATAGTGGACAATGCTGCTATGAACATTGGTGTGCATATATTGGTTTGTGTCCTTGTTTTCAGTTCTGCTGGGTATATACCCAGCAATGGAATTGCTGGGTCATATGGCAAATCTATGGTTAGTTTTTTGAGAAACCGCCAAAATGTCCTCCAGAATAGTTGCATCCTTCTGCATTCCCACCAGCAGTGAATGAGTGTTCCCATTTCTTCATATCCTCTCCAGAATTTGTATTCTTCTGTTTTTTTCATAGCTGCCAATCTTATGGGAGTAAGATGGTATCTCATTGTAGTTTTGACTAACATTTCCCTGATAGCTAAAGATCTGGAGCATTTTTTGATGTGCTTTTTAGCCATTTGTATTTCTTCTTTGGAGAAGTGTCTGTTTAAATATTTTTCCCATTTTTTAAATGGGTTTATCATTTTATTTTCACGATATAGGAGTTCTTAGTATATGCAAGTTATAAGTTTCTTATCGGATATATGGTTGCCAAATATATTCTCCCATTGTGCAGTTTCCCCTTTTACTTTCTTGACAAATTCCTTTGGGGTGCAGAATGCTTTAATTTTGAGGATGTCCCATTTATCTATTTGTTCTTTTGCTGCTCGTGCTTTTGGTGTGATGTTCATGAAGCTATTTCCTATTTCAAGGTCTTGCATATGTTTCCCTACACTGCTTTCCAAGGTCTTTATGGTCTTGGCTCTTATATTCAAGTCTTTGATCCATCTTGAGTTGATCTTTGTATAAGGTGTGAGATGGTAATCCTCTTTCATTCTTCTACATATGGCTATCCAGTTCTCCAGGCACCATTTGTTGAATAGGCCATTCTCTCCCAGTTGAGAGGGTTTGGTGGCTTTATCGAATATTATATGGCTATATATATGAGGTTCTACATCAGAACTTTCAATTCGAAATCATTGGTCTGTGTGTCTCTCCTTATGCCAATATCATGCTGTTTTCACTACTGTAGCTTTGTAGTATGTTTTGAAGTCAGGTAGTGTGATTCCTCCAATTTTGTTTTTCTTTTTCAATATGTCTTTGGCTATTTGGGGCCTCTTTCCTTTCCAAATAAATTTCATAGTTAGTTTTTCTAGTTCCTTGAAGAAGGCTGTATTGATTTTTATTGGGATTGCATTGAATGTGTAGATCAGTTTTGGTAGGATAGACAGTTTAATAATATTTAGTCTTCTTATCCATGAACAGGGACTATTCTTCCATTTATTTAGGTCTTCTTTGATTTCCTTGAACAATCTTGTGTAGTTCTCTCTGTATCAGTTCTTTGCCTATTTAGTTAAATGTACTCCTAAATATTTAATTTTTTAATTTACTATTATGAATGGTATTTGTTTCTTGATCTCCTCCTGATCTTGCTCATTATTGGTGTACAGAAATGCTGCTAATTTTTGTGCATTGATCTTAAAACCTGCGACTTTACTAAACTTATTTATGAGTTCTAGAAGCTTTGTTGTAGACCTCTTAGGGTTTTCTATGTATAGAATCATGTCATCCCACAAATAATGAAATTTTGACTTCTTCCTTTCCAATTTGAATTCCTTTTATATCTGGTTCTTGTCTCAGTGCTTGAGGAAGTACTTCTAAGACAATGTTAAATAGAAGGGGAGAGAGTAGACATCCTTGTCTTGTTCCTGACTTAGAGGGAAGGATGTTAGGATTTTTCCATTATAAATGAGATTGGCTGTGGTTTTTTCATATACACTCTTTATCATGTTCAAAAAATTTCCTTGTATTCAGATCTTTTGGAGTGTTTTTATCAAGAAAGTGTGCTGTATTTTGTCAAATGCTTTTTCTGCATCTATAGATATAATCATGTGATTTTTTTCCCTTCAATCTGTTTATATGGTGTATTATATTGATTGATTTTCTTATTTTGAACCATCCTTGCATACCTGGAAGGAATCCCACTTGGTCGTGGTGTTTAATTCATTTCATGTGTTGTTGAATACGATTAGCAAGTATTTTGTTAAGTATTTTTGCATCTAGGTTCATTAGAGAAATTGGACTGTAATTTTCCTTTCTTGTGGTTTCTTTGTTTGGCTTTGGTATGAGGGTAATGTTGGCATCATAGAATGAGTAAGAGAATGGTCCTTCTGTTTTTATTTTTTGAAAGAGTTTCAGCAGGATTGGTGTTAGTTCTTTCCGGAATGTTTTGTAGAATTCACCTGTGAAGTCATCTGGCCCTGGGCTCTTCTTAGTTGGGAGGTTTTTAATAACTGATTCTATCTCTTTACTTGTGATTGGTTTGTTGAGATCTTCAATTTCTTCTTTCATCAATATATGCTGCTTATGTGTTTCTAGGAATTTTTCCATTTCCTCTGAATTGTCATTTTTGTTGGAATATAGTTTTTCAAAGTATCCTCTTATGATGGTCTTTATTTCTGTGGGGTCAGTGGTGATATCTCCTTTCTCATTTTTTCTTTTGTGTATTTTCATCTTCTGTCTTTTTTTCCTTGTTAGTCTCACTAAAGGTTTGTCAATTTTATTTATCTTCTCAAAAAAACACAGCTCTTTGTGTGTTTACCTTTTCAAGTGCTTTCTTATTTTCTATTTCCTCTAGTTCTGCTCTTATCTTTGTTATTTCCTTCCTTTTTCTTCCTGTGGGATTACTTTGTTGTTGTTTTTTTCTAATTCCTCCAAATGTGCAGTTAGTTCTTCGATTTTTGCTCTTTCTTCTTTTTTGATGTATGAATTTATGGCTATAAATTTCCCTTTCAGTACTGCTTTTGCTGCATCCCATAAATTTTGGTATGTTTTGTTATCATTATCAATTGTTTCAATGTAGTCATTGATTTCTTTTGAGATTTCCTCTTTGGCCCACTGTTTTTCTAAGAGTGTGCTGTTTAATTTCCATATCTTGGTGTGAAATCTGGGCCTTTGGTCCATGCAGAGTCCAGCTTCACTCCACTGTGGTCAGAGATATTATTTTGTATGATTCCGATCTTTCTGAATTCATTAAGCCTTTCTTTGTGGCCTAGCATATGGTCTATCTTTGAGAATGATCCATGCGCACTTGAGAAAAATGTATATCCTGCTGTATTTTGATGTAATGATCTGTATATGTCTATTAGTTCCAGCTTCTCTAATATGCTGTTCAAATGTTTTGTTTCTTTAGTGATTCTCTTTTGAGATGTTCTGTCCAGAATTGATTGTAGTGTATTAAAATCCCCCTCTATAATTGTAAATGCATCTATTCTTTCACTTATTTTTTCCAGCATTTGCCTCACGAATTTAGAGGCACCCTTGTTAGGACCATAAATACTTATGATTGTTTGTTCTTCTTGAGAGATTGTCCCTTTCACTAAGATGTAGTATCCTTCTTTGTCTCTTACAATTGTTTCGCATTTAAAGTCTATTTTGTCTGATATTAATATAGCTACTCCTGCCTTTTTTTGGTGATTGTTTGCTTGTAAGATTGTTTTCCAACCATTCACTTTCAGCCTCCATGAATCTCTGGGTCTAAGATGTGTTTCTTGTAGACAGCATATAGATGGGTCATATTTCCTTATCCAATGTCCCAGTCTGAATCTTTAAATAGGTGAGTTTAATCTGTTGACATTCAGTGTTATTACTTTTAAGGAATTATTTATGTTAGTCATATTTTGATTGGATTTTTGTTTGTCATATTTTGTTTGTTTGTGTGTTTTCTTCTCTTTTTGTCTTTTTTGTTGCTCTTACACTCTCCTCCAACTCTGCCTGTCCTATTTTTTTCCTTTCTTCCTGCAGAACTCCCTTTAGAATTTCTTGAAGGGGAGGTTTCTTGTTGGCATACTCTTTCAATTTCTGTTTATCCGTGAATATTTTGAATTCTCCATCATTTTTGAATGCTAGTTTAGCTGGATAGAATATTCTTGTTTGGAATTTTTTTTCTTTTAGTACCTTGACTATATCATACCACTGCCTTCTTGCCTCCATTGTTTCAGATGAGAAATCAGCCCTTAATCTTATGGAGCTTCCCTTGTATGTGATGGTTTTCTTTTCTCTTGCTGCTTTTAGAATTTTCTCTTTGTCTTGAGCATTTGATAATTTGACAAGTATATGTCTTGGAGTGGGCCTGTAGGGGTTTATGATGTTTGGGGTGCATTGTTCTTCTTGGATATGTACATCTGTCTCTTTCAGTAGATTTGGGAATTTTTCAGCCATTATTTCCTGCAACACTCCTTCTGATCCCTTTTCCTTCTCTTCTCCTTCTGAGATGCCTATAATACGTATGTTTGTGCATTTTGCATTGTCATTCTGGTCCCTAAGTCCTAGCTGGATTTTTTCTATCTTTTTGTGATCAATTCTACTATCTGTTTGATTTCTGATGTACTGTCTTCTACATTGCTAATTCTCTGCTCTGCCTTTTCTAATCTGCTGCTGTTTGCTGCGAGTGCATTTTTGATTTCTTGAGCTGTGGTGTTCATTCCCATCATATCTGTTATCTTTTTGCATATGTCTGCAATTTCCCCTCCCAGTGTTGTCTTCATATTGTTAACCTCTTCCTTTACTTCATTAAATTTGTCTGTGATATATGTTCTGAGATCTTTCATTACTTGTGCGAAGTTATGCTCCCCTTCCTGGTTTTTAGTTTGTTCATTGGATTCAGCCATGTTTCCCTGATTACTGGTTTGGTTTGTAGATTGTTGTTGCTGTCTGGTTATCATTTTATCTTAATGGGTTTAATCAGTTCCTTAGCTTCTTTGTCTAGTCTTGGGGATTAATTAGCTGTTGTTTTTGCATAAGTGTTATATCATCTCTTTGTCACTTTGTTCTTCTTATTCTAATTTCTTATTGCTGGCTGAGTTCACTTTAAAGGAAAGTATTAGGGCCAGGGAAAGGCAATTTTGCAAGAAAGGAAAATGTGTAAAATATTATTGGTAATAAATGTTAACAGAGCAACAGTATGAGATCTGGGAGGATGGATATTAGATTCATGTAAGTTGTGTAGAGTTATAGCAGTAAGTAGAGTACCTATAATGAGGTAGTTGACTGTATATGGGAGCAATATGGTATGAATTAAAAAGCTAGTGTTTTCATGAGAGAGAGAAAGAGAAAAGAAAGGCAATAGTTTCAAGAGTGGATAAAAGACAGAAGACAAAACAAAGGTATTAAAAATTAAGAGTTAGACAATTTGGGGATCAAAGAAAGAGAGGTGGAATATAGGAGAGGCAGTAGATGATGGAGGATATCAAGATGTGGGGGAAAGGGGATAGTGTAGGTAGCCAAAATCAATTCACACAGAAATGAGGCAACCGAGGATGAGGAAACCCAGCAAATGTGAGGTGTTCCCTGCATCACCTATTGTATAATTAAGATAAAATAAAATAAGAAGAAAATGAGGGACAAGAGAAAAGAGAGAAAAAAAAGAGAAGAAAGAAAGAAAGAAAAAGGGGGGTGCATAAAGAAAAGGAAGGGGAACAAGTTAGGAAAAGAAAAGAAGATATAGAACAACAACAACAGCAACAACAGAAAAACCCTAAATAAATGAAAAAAAAAGAAAAGACCTTTGCGGTCACCCCTCGGGCTGAAGTGTGGTTTGCTGGCCTGGCGGGGGAGCGGCCACGGTAGGCCTAATTCCGCTGCCCCCATGATAGGGTGGCTGGTCGGACTCACCGCCACCCCTGAAGGAAGCTCGGCATGGGCGCAGAGTGCCCTCGGGTCTCCCCTTCTTGGCAGCCATGCTTCCGCGGCCGCCCCTCCTCCCGGATGGCGCCACACGATGCCTGTGGGGCAGCACCCTTCTTCTTCTTTCTCCCTGCGCAGGCGCAGGGCGGAAAAATCCAGTCTGCCCTTTTCCCCTCCCCCGACAGCAGCAACAGCCAGGCGTGGGCGGAAAAATCCAGTCTGCCCTTTTCCCCTCCCCCGACAGCAGCAACAGCCAGGCGTGGGCGGGAAACTCAAGTCTGCCCTCCACCCCAGCAACAGCAGCCACCAATCCCTAAACCCTGCCCCTTCCCCCAGCAACAGCGACAGCCAATCCCTAACCACCACCCCTCCCCCGTCCAGTACCGCCCACTGACCTTTCGCCGGTAACCAATCAGAACAGGGCGTGGCTTTGACCAATCAGCCTTCCCCAGCCCCTATAAAACTGTTGCCTCTCCCTCAATAAAGTGGACTTGCATGTTTACCTTGTCTCCGCGGTAGTTCTTCTGCCGTGCGCCCTCCAGTCCTGAGAGCCCCCGACAAGGGCCTGGCCTCCCTTGTCCCCAGTTCGTCGCTTGCTTCTCCGGGCGACCCCTTCGTCGCCGGCTTCGCCGGGCGACCCCTTCAGCCGAACCGCGCAACCCCTGTGAGACCGACCCCTCGTCTGCTGCCGGACTGACCCCTCGTCCCAAGCGGGACCGATCTCTCGTCCCAAGCGGGACCGACCCCTCATCCAGAGCTGGACTGACCCCTCGTCCGCAGCCAGACCCCACCTCTACCGACCGAGCAAGCCGCCGCAGACCTTGGGGGATACAATGGGAGAAAAGACTAGGAAATAATGCAATATTAGCAATCAGGACAATAAAAAATAAAAAATTAAAATTAAAATTAAAAAAAGTGCAAACGTTGAGGGCTAGGACAATCAAGGACCTCAGATGGGCCTCAGGGCATGATGGATTCAGGGATGGAATGTCTGTGATATTGCGGACTCAAGAGGTGTGAGTCTCTGAGGTGTGGGCCACCAGGGTTTAGGGGACACAGACCTGGCAACCCCAAATCCGGTTAACAGGGAGCCTGGGAGCACCGCAGTGCAACACAGCCTTCAGGGATCCCCGCAGCTGGGTGCCAGCCCTATGGGAGAGGTCACATCTGCAAACTCTGACCTATGTGTTCGAAACCCACAATTCCCCCTCTCTCTAGGGTCTCTTCTGTGGCTGTATCACCAATTTGACTTCAGAACACCTCCCGCCCTGCAAGCCCCCGAAACAGCCACTTGGGTGTGCCTCTATATTGCAGCCAGTTTAAGGACGCTGCAGATCCACAGCCAGGCCTAGGGGCGGGATTCTAGCCGGAAGCACTGTATCAGTGTCCAAAACCAAAAATCCCATGCCTCGCAAAAGACTCCCCTAATCGGCTACCAGACACCTCCCACCCTGCAATGCCCCAAAACAGCTTCCCAGCAACGTGTTCTTAGTGCCAGCCATCCAAGGCCATTGCAGATCAGTAGCCGGCCTTGGGGGCGGGGCTCCAGCCAGAAGCGCTATTATTTGTGTCAGAAATAAAAAATTCCCCGCCTCACAAAAAATTTGTGACTGTCTCACTAAATCAGCTTGCGAAGGCCTCCTGCCCTGTCAGCTCCCCAATAGCCTTCTCAGGGCTCATAAATTCCCCAGTACTGCAGAGCCTCCAGGAATCGCCTCCGCAGTGCCGGTGCTACGGCTCTGCCTGCCCCAGGGGGAAGCATCCCACGCGCAACCCCCAACTGTGTGTAAGAGAGCCACAATTTTATCCTCCACACGAATTTTCTCTCTTGCCTTCCCACGAAATCGATATCCAGACACGTCCTGGCCTGCAAAATCCTGAAACAGCCTGGTCCGGAAGAATCTCCAATGCTGCCCAGCCGCTTCTCTG
This sequence comes from Dasypus novemcinctus, assembly GCF_030445035.2. Taxonomy (NCBI): domain Eukaryota; kingdom Metazoa; phylum Chordata; class Mammalia; order Cingulata; family Dasypodidae; genus Dasypus; species Dasypus novemcinctus. The sequence goes on along the minus strand of NC_080682.1, from coordinate 98,035,279 downwards.
CAGGAGAGACCAGCAGGTGCACTCACTCAACCACTATCTTGCCCTGCCCTCTGACTGAGATGAGTTTTTCTGATTGCAGTTGTTTATTCCCCAGGCATGTTCTCTAGTGCAAATATTGTCATGCAAAGGTCAGAGGATCAGTGAGTAAAATTCAGTGAAATTTTTTGTTTGTTTAGTTTTTTGGGTTAGTTTTGTTTCATTTTTTTTTGTTTTGTTTTTTTTAAGTGGGTACTTGGGGAAAATAAAATTGCCCTAGATTTCTCCAGTGTTTGAGCAAAAAGTCATAGCCTCCGATTTTCTCTGGCATATCATGAGAACTATATATGTTGCCACTTATCTAATTAATCATTCTGATCTGCTTGGATAATGACACTTCTCTATTATCTCCCCAAATGACAAATGTTATAGCCAGAAGTAGGCTCTAGATTAAGTCTCCAAGATGCCAAGAGGACTGAAGCAGCTACTGTCCTGTTTATTTATATTTTGAGGAGGAAGGAGGTCCAAAAACTTGGACATAAAAGCTTAGAGAAAAGGAGAAAAGGGGTTATACAGATCCTAGAAAGATTATACATATACACCTAAGGGCTGAAATAAGGAGGAGACTCAGTGCTGGCAATGGTGGTGGAGAGGAGAATGCTCACCTATTTTTATTGTAAGCAGAGAAAAATAATTATTCCACCCTTCCTACCTATGGGTTATCCAGCTGATTGCATAGGACAATTTTCTTGGCTCTCATCACATCTCCCTAGGTTAGGGACTAGCAAAATTGTGGTTAATGCATTAATTATTTACTGTGAGGAAGTTTAGGAACAATAAGAGATCTGTCTTTAAACGTCCTTTGATAAAGAACATCTCATGTGCTTTATTAAGGATAAAGTTAATAGACATGTCCATACCTATAATTGCATCATCATTTGTGAGAGGAAAGAAAGTTAGGAACGCGGCCACATGTAAGTGTCTGACCTTGGATATTATGTTGGGCATATCACGGAGAAATGACTTGAAGGAGATGAGGGATAACAATGTATTGTTAAAGATGCAGTACTGGAGGGAAAAAAGCTACAAAATCACGAGATTGTAGTTGGAAATGGGTGACTTGAACTTGAAAGTATGGAGGTATTGAAGATAACATTAATGATAAAACATATATTCTCCTTGGGAGATACTACCTGCATCAGGAAAGAGGACAAGATCTTTAGGAGAGAAGGGGTTAAAGAAAAGAAAGCCAAGTTATTGACATCCTGATGAACTGAAATAAGAACAAGGCAGGAGAGGATATAATGAGTCAGGTACTAAAATCCTTAAGGAAGATGCAATATGTAGTAATTCATATCTAGGAGATAGATTATCATATATAAAAGGGTGATAAAAATGGCACTGTCTTCCTAAGATTTTTAGAGTGTTTTATTCATGAGTACATGAATACACACACTAAAAATCTTGTGTACATGAATATAAAGAAAGGGAATATTCATAAAGCTTTTGGCAAAACTCTTGGTATATAATAGAGACTTCAAAAATTTATATCATAACAATGATGATTCCAAATACACTGATGATGTTGCAACCATTTTCCTGAAGGAGTGTTGACTTAGAATTCTTACAACAACTTTCAATTAATTCCTCCATTCCTTTCAGTCAATTTTTCATGAAATGTTTAATTAGTAGCTATTTAGTACAATGCTTGCTCTTAGATATTGATGGCTCATGTCAGATTTAGTTTCCATTCCTTAAAAGTAGGGGATACCATTCATATCATAGTCTATGTGATTAATGTCTCCAGGGTTTACAGATTAATGCTTGTATGAGTGAATCCTGGAAACCTGGCCTGGTGTTACAATCATTTAATATTTATTAAAATAATAAATCTTACAGTGGAAGAATACAAAGTGCAATAGACATGTAAAACGGAAGCATAAAATAAGAAAAGACAGACTTCCTCAAGACAGTGACCTTCTACCTCTAATGTTAAAATGAGTTAAATAACATTCTACCTGTAATGTTGAAATGGGCTAAGGAAATGGGAAAAGCATTAGAGGTAGAAGCAAAAGCATGAGACAGAACCTTAAGTAAGGAGACAGTAAAAACATCCAGTCTGAAATTTAGGGGGACACAGGGAGGAGCTATGGACCAACAAGTGACACCAGAGACATAGCAGGACGGAATTATCAAGACATTTGCTAATAATTTGAATATTGACAGTTATAATCCTTGAAATTCACCATTTATATATGAAAGAATGTGACCTTTATTCAGGCATAGTTCATTTTGAATCTTGGTCATGTATAGTGATGAAGAAAATGAAAATTTGGATCCAGAGATACCTGGAATCACATCCTGACTTCATTAGCTCTCAAATTGTGTACCACTTATTTAATCTATTAGTCTATCTGTATCCTCACATGCGTAGTGGTAATTTTCTGTTTCCAAATGTTGTTGTGAAGATAAAATGAAATGAGGGATATAAAGAACTAAACCTAGGACCTATAAAATAATAGCTTCTCAGTAAATAAATGCTAGTTCTTTTCTATGGTTTCTATTATTTCCCCAAATATATTTAGGAAATAAATTCCAGTCAAAGCATGAAGCATATGAATAAAGCATGGAAAATAAAAATGGATTATAATCCCAAGGATACTTGAGATTAATTATTCTACATGAAATTAATTTAGGTCTTAGAGTTTGGGGGAAAAAGCCACCAGTCATTAGAGGGCCATCAGTCCCTCAGCCACCTAGAACTTTAATCCATTGGGACCTGGAGGTCATACTTCTTTGTAGCTGCTCCTTATAGAAGCTGGCTCTCTGGATGACTGAGCTTTTACTTTCTGTGAGTTATTTCAGAGATGTAACATGAAGAGAGAAGAGGGCAACAGTGAAACATCTATGTTTATAGTTATGATTTCCCCAAAAGGATAAATCCTACTCTTTAAATTCTTTAACAAAGTTATAAATAAAGATAATAGATATATACTAAAAGGCTGAATGTATCCTTCTTTGTAACTAATGCAAATATAGGTTAATCTTGATTAACTGAAGTATAGGGAGTATAGGATCATGGATACTCCAAATTAGAATTAAAATGGCGTTAGATAAAATTGTTTGATCGAAACAGGTCATGAGGTCATAGAAAAAAAAAAAACCCAGATTCCTCACATTAAGGATTAGAGGTTGGTCAGTCATGGCAAATCTTGTGGAAGGAAAAATATTTAGGAGTATGGTGAAAAAAGTGTCTCTGTCTTGTGGTGTTGATTTGGGCAAGAACATACCACAGTCTTCCTTTCCTCTCTGCTTCCTTTTTTTTTTCCCAAACCAACCCAGACCCTAACGTTGTTTCAGTTGCATTAGTAATTATTTTATATAGTTAATCTTTTAACTAGCTAATCTGTGCAAATAAGACTTCCAGAATGATATTTCATGGGAAATAAAGATTTCTTCTGAAGGCAGATTCTAAAACAGTGTGTGTATCTCCCTGTCTACTGCTTCAAAACTTTGATTTCTGAGGTCTAGAAAAACTGATACTTTGGAAGGAAAATTCAGGCTGTGTTTTTAATAGGCGCGACTGCTTTTTCCTGTGCTTTCAAGTAAAAATTTATTTTAAGTGTATCCATTTGTATATATTTGAATATGTTTATCTGAATACTGTGCTATGCTTGAGGGGATCTTTGCATAGTCGAAAAAAATAAAAAAGTCACTGTGTGCTACAATCTACATACATGTTATATCATAATTTAAAAGTTCATGTGCGCGAACTTCAGTTGTATAAAGATCTAGTTACCTCTGAAGGCATGTGTGCAATCAGATATCCAGTTCTTTTGTGAATGGTTACAAGTTCTTGATGCCAGCAGAGAGAAATGTGATTAGTTTCATGCATCTCTGGAAATGCAGGTTTGGATAGTGGAGATCTTCAAGCCCTCAGATCAATCAGTCACTGACCTCGGATCTACATTCAATGACCTTCTCTGCCTGGCTGCACCTGGAGTCCTGTCTTACAATGATGGAAGAAAAAAACAATGGGGGAAAAAGATCCTTCAAAGAGCAGAAACACTTTTCTTTCACTATTGACAGAGGAGGCAGGAAATTCATCTATCCTTAAGATTGACTTAAAGGCATCTTGACTGAATCTAAATATATATTAGAAATAGCATTGCATTTATGCAGATTTTGGGAAATAGCATATACCCTTGGTTCCTGCATGGCTTGTAAGTTGGACAGACTAAACAGCCACTTTTCTTATCCTGTTTAGAAAGATCATTTGATACCAGGCTTTGGGCTGGGTCATAGTAATAACTAGCTATGCCACAGCTTATACACTGAGAGGAATATAAGTTTATGAGGGAGAAAAATGACCAAATAATAATGATGGTGATGATGTTAATAAACAATAATAATAATAAATCTAGTACCCCACAGTTTGAAAATGTCTGTCAAAAGGAAATGTAAAGAGGCAAAGAGCACAGAAAATAATCTTCCTACCTGAGGAAATTCAGTAGAAATTTGTGGAAGAGATGATTTTTGACCTAGATGCTAAAGGATGAACAGTGATTTGCAAAGGGAAATGAAGAAAAGTAAAGGAGGGGGCATAGCAAGAGAGAACTGCATGTGAAAAATGCATGTTTTTACACAGAAGCATGGCATATTTGAGAAATGATTAGAAGTTTGATGTAAGTCCAGGAAGCATAGAAAAAAAGTTGCTGATGAAAAGGCTGGAAAGAATGGCTTTGTTATTGATAATGCATAAATGACTATGTCATGCTTCTTCTAAAAACTTCATTACATACATATTACCTACAAATGAATGACCGAATTCCAATGCTTGACACTTCATTTCTTGAGTTCTTTCTCTGTGTATGTATTGCTCTAAGTTATTAACATGTTAATTTAATTTTCCCAGCAATCTTGTGTTACCCCCACTTTACAGAATAGAAAACTGGGGATACAAAAATAATCAATATATATAATGTTAATACTTATTAAGGAGACAAAGGCACTTAAAATCAGGATATAGAAAGACTATGGAGGATATGAAAAAACTCAGAAACAATAAGAAAAACATGTGAAAGAATTACTGCTGAGAGTTATGAAATTTAAGGATTTTCACTTTTTTTAATATTATTTCATCTTATATAAATGTCATAATACTTGAAAATATTCTGAAAATAATCCTTTTATAAAGCCCAAGTCAGACTGGAAAATTTTTCAAGTAACAGAATATTTTAGCCAAAATTCCAAATCTCTTACATGATTTCAAATGCCTCACAGAACACAGGATGACATAAATGCTATTCCAATTAATGAAACACTCAAGAGGACCACTTTCATATTGCAATGCAGTACACAGTGTTCATTATTTGATTTATTAGTAGTAATTTCAAAATCCATTACTAATTATAGGACAGTGTGTGGAGTATGTTGATTAAGGGGAAAACACCATTTCTGAGTGTGATATAAAGAATTCTATGATTGGTCTAAGCTTTTATCAAAATCATTTTTGATTGCTTAGATGTAGATATAGAATACATAGCTACAAAAACTCAGATTTGCTGATTAAATTTGTGCTTAAAATTAGCAGTGATCAATGCTTAATAATGATAATGACACTAGAAACACATGAGGATAATGTTAAAGTAGTATCTAAAATAAAATTTATCAAGTTAAGTACAAAGTCCTACTTTAAAAAAAAAGCTTTTGCTTAACATCTGTATTAAGAAATTGGACTTTAAAAATTACACAAAGATTGACAGATTATGGCTGATTATGAATTTAATAACTAACAGGAAAGACTGTGATTTGCATAATGGAAACAGAATATATTTCGCAGTCATATAGTTATGTTAGAATTCTGATGGCTCTATCATTCCTTCTGTGATGCTCTTGCACTATCGGTACCAATTATTTCCTAATCGATAAAATTGAAAAACAGAATATCTCAGCTTACATGTTAGATCAAGTGTTAAAACCTGCTTTTTTACCTTGAATACAAGGGGAAATGGCAAAGACAAATGAGTTTATATGGCTAAGAGTCTTCCAAAAAGAGTCGGGAGGTCTTCGGGGGGGTCATGCTTACACACACCTCAGCAGGACTTCAGGAAAAGCCAAAGTAGATACAACTTTAGGTGCTGCTTCTCCTGAAGGCTACAGAGATCCATAGAGTATATGGTCAAGGCAAATGGAATTGGAGTTCTGTGCCATGTCAGAGGGCCCTAAATTGGAGTTTGTGCTCCTGAATATGATGGGACTGGACTCAGATGTGGCCTTCCTGTACATGCCTCTTCTGTCACTTTTACTGAACGTGTGGTTGGCACTAGGGATGGTGCATACTTAGGGGACTTGAATTTCTGGACTGCCCATGTGCCAGCTGGGCCCTGAGCCTCAGCAGAGTTTCAACTCCTACTCTCTGGTTCATTGGACTTATCCAGGTCAGCTAACAGGGAGGTGAGGACGGTCAACCACCATACCAGGGAATCAAGAGTTTCAACAACTGCAAGCAGAGGAATTGCACCCATCATCCATGTGAAATCTAAGCCCCCACTTAATCTAGAGGTAGAGTGGACATCACCACCCCAGGGACCACAGAATGGAGGAATAAAATATGCATTAGAGTGGACTTACTGATATTCTACTATAAAACTATTGTGACTAGTAATAGAAGAAATTGCAGCATTGAGGTGGAGCAAGTGGCCACAGTAGTTACTGAGGGCAGGGAGCGGGAAGAAGAGATGTGATGTGGGGGAATTTTCGGGACCTTGAGTTGTCCTAAATGATATTGCAGGGTCAGATGCTGGACTTTATATATCCTGCCATAACCCACTAAATGTACTGGGGGAGGTTGTGAGCTACACGGTAAACTATTATCTATGTGGGGCAGAAGTGCTCCAAAATGTGTTTACTGAGTGCAATGAGTGTGCCACAATGATGAAGGAGGTTGTTGGTGTGAGAGGAGTAGGGTGGGGAGGGTGGGGAGTATATGGAAACCTCATATTTTTTAATGTAGCATTTTTTTGTGTGATCTATATATTTTCAAAAAAAATACAATTTACAAAAATGTTGGGGTGGGGGTGGGGAGTGGGGTATATGGCAACCTCATGTTTTTAAGTTTTTTTTAATGTTTTTTAATGTAACATTCTTTGTAATCTATTAACTGTAATTTAAAAAGTTAAAAAAAAAGAAAAAGAAAAATAATATTTAGTCTGCATTCCTTTTTCAGCTACTATTCAAAATATATAAAAATTCCAGGACAGTTTTCTATACATTGCAGATCATTCTATTACTTTTCTTCTTTATTTCATATACAAAATGATATAAACCAAGACCACATTAATATTGCACAAACAAAAATAGGTATCAGCCACATCGACTCCTGCAGTGTTGGTCTGTTTACTACAAGTAATAAAATTAAGCACAATCCCACTGGGGAATCCTGGGGAGTGTTCAGAAGAGTGTAAATAGAAAATGAGGATTTCTGAAGACTGGACCTAAATTAAATGGGATGATTTTGTCTGGAAATAGAAAATCTACTGGAGGCATGATTACCACCCTCCTGTTTTGCAAATGTCATCAGGCAGATGTTAAAGACTGTGTGGAAAGGGCCAGTACTATCCTATAGCTCCAGGAACAGGCTTCATGACATTACAAAGGACACAGAAAAAGCAAGGATTGAAGTGTCTAAGAAATGAGTAGCCCATATCTGGGAATACCCAGACATCAGCTCAAAAATTACATTTGAGAATGCTATTAAGAAGAAAGTTGGCTAGATGAATTCTAGGATCCCCTTTATTTATTAAATTCAATTTTTCTATCAAAAGCTAATGTGATCTTATGATTTAAACAAGTTATGAATTTTTAAAGTTTGGAATTTTATCACCAGTAGATAAAGTTTTTATTTTTCATTTTAACAAATCCATGAGATTAGACTGAACTGGATTTAAAGTTAATGCTTTGAGATTGATTGTGTAGTTTTTGCCTACTGTCAGTGGTTTCTCAATCTAAAACACAACCACGAATCTTTTCTAACATGTAGTGTTTGAGGGTTTTCCAGATACAATTTTCATTTCTTTTTAGGTTTTATTGTGATGATCTTGGGAAGGAACAATTGCTCTCAACAGGAGAATTCCATCCATGAGAAACAGAAGGCAGCAGGACAAAAGGGCCAGGAAATACGTCTTAAATTGCTGCAAATTCCTTCTCACTGATGAACAACCCAGGTCTAGAGCACCTGCATGTCTGGATTAGGATTCCCTACTACTCCATGTACATGCTGGCTGTGGTGGGAAATGTGACCATCCTTGTTGTGGTGTGAGCAGAGCAAAGCCTCCATGAGCCCATGTTCCTTTTTCTGTGCATGCTGTCAGTCACTGACCTGGTCCTCTCCACTTCTACCCTGCCTCGCATGCTCTGTCTGTTCTGGCTTGGAGCCCATGACATTGCCTTTGATGCTTGCCTGGCCCATATGTTCTCCATCTACAGCTTTACTATCATGGAATTGGGCTTCTTTCTGGCCATAACCATTTATCATTATGTGGCCATATGTCACACCTTGCATCATGCCACCATTCTCACCCACACTTGCATTGCCAACATGGGATCTGCTGTGGTAATTCAGGGTGTGGCCTACTTTTCCCCAAACCCTATCCTCCTTTGGCAGCTGCCCTACTACAGGAGTCGAATAATTGCTCACACTTATTGTGAGTTCATGGCTGTAGTGAAGCTTGCATGTGTGAACTCAGGGGCCACCGAATGTTACAGCCTCAGTGTGACCTCAGTCATTGGTTCCTGTGATGGATTTTTAAAAAATTAATTTATTGAAATATATTACCTACACACAAACATACATAAACAATAAGTATATAGTTATAGTTGTGAACTTACAAAACAAGCATATATAACATCACACAGGACTTTCCTAACTCACCCTACCACCAACACCTTACATTGTTGTTAAACCTTTTTAACTAATGATTAAAGAGATTGTCAAAATATTACTACTAACCCAAGTATTTTTCCTCAACCCTCCCTATTATTATTATCTTTATGTCATTTATATATGAACATACATAAACAATTATGTGTATAGTAAACGTTGTGCTTGGGAATTCTGCACATGTGCATGATTGTTTCATAATTTAACAACTTCTGTCATAAAAATATATTTAAAAAATAATAATAGGGTGGGTTGAGAGAAAAATACACCAAATGTAAGATAAGGACTATAATTAGTAGTAAGATTTTGACAATATTCTTTTGTAACTTGTAACAAACATCTCATGACAATGCAAGGTGTTGGTGGAGGGTTGATGTATGGGACCCCTGTGATGGACTTTTCATCACTGTGTCTTATGTCCTAATTCTTCATGCATTTTTTCTTCTTCTATTATGGGAAGCTAGCCTTAAAGCCCTAGGGACATGTGGCACACATGTTTGTGTCATTCTCATTTTCTGCTCCACAGCTGTTTTTACCGCTCTAACCCATCACTGTGGCCACAATGTGGCTCCCCAAATTCATATCTTCATTGCCAATATGTATCTTCTGGTACCACCTTTTCTCAACCCTATTGTTTATGGGATTAGGACCAAAAATATTCACAACCATGTCCTTAGTTCTCTGAGGGCAAAGGTTACTTGATTTTGGTGAAATTCTTTGCCGAGATGATACTAGACCTGGTTGAGTCTTGGAAGAGAAGAATGCAAATAATTCATCCTTCTAACATAAACCACATCAAGATTACTGTGACCTAAATCAGATATCCTATGAGATTTTGATGGGAAAAAGTGACCCTTTTTCATAGAAGTTACCAAATTCTAATGATGTACTATTAGCTGTAATATTTTTTCTTGTCTTTAGGTTTAAGAAACTTACAAGAATAGAAAAGGGACGTGCTTCTGCTCCTTGCTACTGTTGATCTTCCATAGTGTCCTTGGGGACAGTAGCATATTTTCAAAGAGGGAGTGATACCAAAAGGGAAGAAACTATTTAGAACCTCAAAAATTTCCTAATAAAGAACCTAGAAATGAAATATTAACAATCACTGTCACCATTATACAGAATAGGCAATAAAATAGGGTTGATGTCGTCTGACCATATCAGACAAATGCAAGTTATACTCAGAAGAACTAACATTCAGGATGAGTTATCACAGAAATGGAAAAGGAAATCGATTTTAAATTTCAGTATTGCAGTTTAGCAATTCCTAAATGTTGTATCATTCACAGAATATTCTCTATCCACAAGAAAAGCATGTCCCTGCTATTCACTTGTTGTCACATAATAATACAGGGCCTTTTATAATCTTTCTTAGAATATCTCAAAAAAAAAAAGTAAATATGTTAGAAGCTACATACCTGGGAATTTGAACAGAACTTACCCAGGCAAACTGAGATTGATTCATATAGACTGATTTTTGGTTATTAAATGCCCTGCTTAAAGGTGGACACCTATTATTAAAAATAACTCAACTTAAATTATGTATTGATGATTCTACTGATCATACTGAGAATGAAGTATTTTAACAAAGATAAACACTTTTTACTAGGGGGAAAAACGCTGAATGTTTCTATCCTTTGAAAAGGTGCCCCTTCATTTACTTCTTGGCTTGACAAAACGTAAATTCTTCAGATGGAACTCAATAAAAAGAAGTTAAAGTTCAATGAAGTGATGTTCTCTTTTTAGTCAATATTTGTGAAGTGATATTTATGTCTTATGACTTTTCTCGCTATTTGCCTTCCATTAATTCTAGGAGCTTCATAAACTTAAACATCTGGGCTTCCTCTCTACATCCATGTTCACACTTCTATCATCTCCTAAGTCTATTTCAGCAGTTTCCACTGCAGATTTCAGGTAACAACTTTTAATTACTCTAACCAGTGAATCTTCTTCATCGAGATCATAGTAATCTTCCTAAATAATAATAAAACCGATTGTGTCAGAAAAATAAAGCCTCTAGGGTGGTAAGCCAAGCTAATATTTCAGTTCTTTTTCTTATCACTTACACATACCTTGCTCCATTTTTCCTATCTATTGAGATTCATGCCTTCATGAAAACAACCGACTTTCTACCTCTTCATGTTTTAGGTCAGAATGCCCCATTCTGGCCCATCCTCTTCCTTAATGGGAAAGAAAGTCATTATCATTCAAGATACAATTCATATTTAAGCTCCTTTAAGAGAGATGTGGTTATTTCCTCAAAGTACACTAATGAGATGCACTACATAGCATTATCTTTAGAAAAGTTGTGATATATTATAGCTAACTCTTAATATGTCCCTTTTTACAATTAAATATTTAGTCTCTTTAGAGTTTAAATACAGTAGCTCTATAGTCAAGAGTGCATGGGTCTGAACTCACCTCTGATACTATCTATCTGATTGAACTTGGGCAAGTCATAAAACTTTCTGGGTCTTATCACCATCAATAAAATGGGAATGATGAAATTTCATATTCCTTAATATTATGAAGATTAAATGAGTGAAAGCATATAATTCACTTAGAATGGTGCCCACCAAATAGTAAACATAAAATAAACATTAGTCAGTATCATAGATTATCATAAAAGTATAATTTGCATATTTTATATGTCAAACTCTATGAAATATATTATATATACATACATAATATTATAAAAATGTATAATTTGAATAATTATATAATTATCAGAGTAAACATTAGAGTAGGTGTTAGCCTGATTTTACAGTTGAGGAACTTGAGTTCAAAGAGGATAAATTACCTGCTCAATGTCTCATATTGATGAACTGGTAAACAATGCAGCCTGGATTTTTTTAAAAAAGCACCATGTTAAGAACTAATCTTTAATTACTTTTATCCTTTGCACAGTGTTTCATGCATATATGTGTGTAATGAATGCTTTCTGAAGGAAATAAGGAAGTCATAGAATGGTTAGGATCACTCTTCAAATATAATTGGACTACTAATCAGGGGATGGGTATAATTAAATTTTCTGACTTGAAAACATAAGGAATATTTAAAAAATGATTTTGGTTAAGAGGAAGGAATAAAGACAATGACATTAGGGGTAGTCCCTTCCCAAATGAAGAGAAAAGAATTATCTAGGGTAAAATACAACTTTGAGACATGAGCCAATGTATAGATAGTTCCTGAAGGAGAAATGCTGATTATGGCCTCTGAGATTTTATGTTTCTAGCTCCATTTTTAGTGAAGTCATGAAGCATCAAGTTTAATTATAAAGTTTTTCCTGACAAGTATCAGATGTTTTTGTTAGGTCAGGAGATTTGAAAAAAGCAGTACCACTTAAAGATTATCTACCAATGGATCTCAAATTGGAAATGCCCAACAACAGTAGCAATGAAATCTTCAGAAGCCTTGCACTGAATTATAGCCAACAGAGAGACACTATACAGAGTATTCATATACTCATACAATAGGTATTTATTGGATGACTACAACGTATCCGGTTGTATAAGACACGGAGGAGAAGTAAGCAAAAGATACAGAGTCCACAGCCCAGAGTGCCTACAATGTGGTGGAGGTGTCACAACTCAACCAAGAAATGTTTAAATGCAAAATTACACTCATACCTAATTACCCTCAGTATTAGGTGCTATGTTAAAGAGAAACACAGGTTTGCTTCTATAAGGGCCCTTAACATGGCATTTTGATCTCGTCTGGGGGAATCAAGGAAAGCTTCCTTCAAAATGATATTTATTTAAGTGACAAATGGCAAAGTAGAGAAATTGGGACAAAGAAATGGATGCATGGGGATATTATAGGGAGGGAAAACAGGATGTGTGAACATACATGAACTTTAAGACAAGACAGGGGATTATAAATTTTAAAAGTTGATGGAAGAGGGCTTTATGCCTGGGACACAGAAAGTGCAGTAGAGATTAGCTGGAGATGAGGGTAGAAAAGCAGGAAAGCAGAGGCGTGCTGTGATTTTAAATGTTCTTGGTCTTATCCTAAACCAAGAGGAAGACATTAAATATTTTAAGCAGTTTTGGGTTTTAAAAAGATCATTGTGGCTGCAATGAGGAAAATTGGGCCGAGGCAAAGAATGGAATGCTTGAATGCATTAGATGCTTTAGGGAGCGTTTCTTAGGAAAATATAACTTGATCCAGGATGGCAGCAACTCATGCATAAAAGAAGCAGAACGATTGGAGTATCCTGAATATACCTCAGGGTGTGGATCATGGCTAAATGCAGACTTTAACAAGTTCCCAGCTGCATGGCTATCATGCTTCCTTAGTAATGTTATTTTAGACCTGGGGTTTAGAGTTGATAAAGGATGGGTATGTGCATGAGGGTGTGTGTGTGTGTGTGTGTGTGTGTGTGTGTGTGTGTGTGTGTGTGTGTATTCAATCATACAACATATCTGAAGGCCAACAATTTGCCAGGCACTGGGGAAATCATAGTGAACAGAGCCTCAACCAGTCTCAGAATGCTTACATTCTACCTCTATCTAGTAAAATAGTTCTCATCAATTCCTCCCTTCTTCAGGTATTCTGACTTCTGCAAAAAATATTTTTGTAGCTCAGGTTCTCTTTTATCTACCTAGTGTTATGAAGTAAAGATATTGGTTTGATTTAATTTAGTTTCTTTCTAGAACTCCTCTCTTGCTCATAACTTATTTTTAAACCCCACTCTATTTATTTTCCTATATTTTTTCTTAACAATGTCACCTCATTTCATCAGTTAAGATTTTACTTAGTACATGCAGTTTAGGCAAATTTTGTGGACCTTAATCCTATCAAGGCAATCAATAATTCTAATTTAAGTTAATGTTTTTCTTATGGAGTCCCTGGACCTGGATATAAAATTATTTAAAATTTAGATTTTGAGGCAAGCTACAACAACCTATATAAAATTATAACTGCAGGCACAAATACTCAGAAATGCATCTGCAATCGTAGGTCCAGGTTGAAACCCTGTATCTCATGTTCTTGACACAAGGCCTCCCCTTAGGGAACTGTTCACGTCAATATTTCTCCAAACTTCCTTTTTAATATTTCCCGACTTTGCTCTTCCCTCCTCAGTACCCCTCATATTCCCTCAGGTATAACCCTCTGCTGCCCCAGCCTTTTTCATTTCTCTTGTAAATGATTCACAGTCCCAACTTTTCTCCCTAGAGCACTTACGCCATGCCCTTCTGCCTCCTACAACAAACTGTTAATGATTTTTAGTTTATTGTGTATTTACTATAAATGTATTTCCTCTATAAATGAAGATCAACTTATTCCTATACTGTTTAATTTAATAGACTTAATATTTTAGAGCTGTTTTAGGTTTAGAGAAAAACTGTGCAGAATTTTAGAGAAAAATTGAGCAGAGTGCCCTTCCCATCTATCCCCACATGCAGTTTCCTCAATTAATAATATCTTGCGTTGGTGTGGTTCATATGCAACAACTGATCAACCAATATTGATACAGTGTTATTGGCTAAAGCCCAGAGTTTACATTAGGATTCCTGTACAGTTCTACAGACATTTGTCAAAATATAATGTCAGGTATCCACTATTATGGTATCATGCTAAAGGGTTTCACTGCCCTAAAAATGCACTATGCTCCACCTATTCATTCTTCTCCATCCTGGAATCCCTGGCAATCATCAATCTTTTCACTTTCTCAATAGTTTTCTAAAAAGACTATGTTACATGATTCCAAATATACAATCCTATGGTTAAAGCAAAATATTTGGAATCATGTAACATAGCCTTTTCAGAATAGCTTCTTTTACTTAGAAATATGCATCTGAGTAAGTTTCCTTTGTGTCTTTTTGTGGCTTGAAATTTCTTTTTTTTCACTGAATAATATTCCAATGTGTAAATATAGTACAGTTTATCCATTTGCGTATTGAAGGACATCTAAGGTACTTTCAGTTTTTGGAAGTTATGAATAAAACTGCTATCAACATTTGTATGCAGGTGTTTATGTGGACATAAATCTTCAATAATAGGTGAAAATAAGAAGAGTTATTTTTACAGTCATCCTAAACATTTGTTATCATCCACATGAGTTACCCTCAATGATTGGCTCTGGGATTTGTTCCACAGAATATCCAAGAATAGAAAAGCACTTTGTCTAATAAAGAAAACACTAGGGACAAGGACTAAGCAGAATAAATATGCCTGCATCTGAGCAGACACTCCATCTTATTCTACACATCGACACTCTCCCCCATACCTCAAGTGAATGGGTGCTTTGCTGGTCCCAAACCCTATGTGACAGGACAAACAACCATCTGCAGGTACTGCCAGGACCTGGGGGTAAAGAAAGAAGCAAGAGACTAGAAAATACAGGGATGCAGAAAGTCTTGCAGGAAAAAGAAATTCTCTAAATGTCCCATACAAATTCCACAGTCACTGACATTTC
Source organism: Dasypus novemcinctus (assembly GCF_030445035.2). Classification (NCBI taxonomy): domain Eukaryota; kingdom Metazoa; phylum Chordata; class Mammalia; order Cingulata; family Dasypodidae; genus Dasypus; species Dasypus novemcinctus. The sequence goes on along the minus strand of NC_080682.1, from coordinate 98,019,941 downwards.
TTGAAGTTGCAGTGGGGATCTTCAAGAATAGCTAATGACACTCTTCAGAAAGGTGTAAATAATGGTTTGCATTTAATGCCTGAATGTGTAGTGGCTTTCTTACAGTTAATGTTGATGTATTTGTTGCTGGCAATTGTTCCTGCTAGCTCAGGTAAAACCCTACCATGTTGCTTAAATTTTCTCTAATATCCTTCTCATGCTACCACCAACATCGGAGATTACCATCTGCAATATTCCTAATCAAAGATCTTTCAGTGTCTACCTGGAAAACCCACTGATAGTGAGCTTTGGTTTTCAACAAACTGCCTTTTCCATGTGGGGGCAATGAAAACGTCTTTTTATATATTGAATTAAAATGTACCTTTTACTTTTTTGTTATCATCTTCTGTTGATTCAGATTTCTATTTCTGGTGATACTAAACAAATATTTTATTCTTATTTAATACATAATGAATATTAAAAATATTTGAAAACAAAAAAATATATTCCTTCTATGGTGTGAATTTGAAATTATTCATTATTCAAGAAAGAAAGAAACAAAAAAATGTTGTGTTTAAACTTTGCTAATCATAGAATATAGGAAAATTTGCATTTTAGACATCAGTAGATTAAAAGAATTATTCTAGGAACATTGTATACATTAACAAATGTTTGAATTTAATAGTAGAGTCATCCATTACTATAAATATTGCAAGGTGTGCCTTATTCCATTTTGTACGATGAGAAAATTCAAATTTGCAGTCCTAAATGACTCCGTCAAGCCACACATAATAATCTCAGTCCTGTATTACCTCAAAGCTCTTGTTTGTGTCACTACACCAAGAGACATATCCATTATTTGTGGTGTGCCGTATACCAACTGCAGTTGATATATGAAATGTTGAGGTAAGAATAGTTCAATTCATGTCTATAAATACTAAAGTATTATTTTAGCAAATAAATCTCCTTTTTTTGATGCACTTAACATTTATAGAATATTAATAAACAAAAGCTCTTTTTCAAATTTTGTGGAAAACAACCGTAAATTTTTCTAAAGCTGGGATTAAGAGCTAAAATAAACATTTGATTACTTAGAAGATACTTTAAAATAATGCGTTTGAATTAAAAATAAATTGTGAATATGCTAGAAGGGTTATTGAATTAAATAACTACAGATATAAATATATAAATCATAAAAATTTGCCATGATTGAATCAAAAGAACATGACAGAATGTTAATTATTTCTAAATTTTTATTTTTAGAACAAGTTTGTGGCATATTTTTCCATCCCTTTATTTCATCCATGTATAGAAAATTCTTTTTTGTTCATGTGATGACTTTCTTAAATTTTATAAACTTGACTTTTTCACAAAACTTGAACTCTAAATTTTAACAACCTTAATAAATTATTTGTAAAATTGGTATTATTTCTATAATCATATTTTTTCATTCATTATAAGTTTGTTTCCTAATGTTAATGAATCGATTAAGAACACTCTATAATCCATGACTTCAAATAATCTGGAAATTCTACCATGTATTTCTACTCAAAATAGTTATGTTAAATTACTTAACAAATATTTTTGTATAGAAAATTATATTAACATCAACCTCAAACTATATACTAAAAAACAAATAACCATAAATACCCACATAGGCTAAAGACCATTAATGCAACTTTAACTTTCCGATTCCTAAACTAGGCTTAATTGAATAATTTGTAACTTTTCATGCTAAAACTATTCTTTTGAGGTGTTTTTGGATTTCAATTGTGTCATTCAAAGTATGTTAATACTTCACAATACCCTCATATATTCCAGGCATAGGGACAGACGATTATCTAGGTCCTTTTGATAATATGTAGCTACACACTTGAAGAAAAGATCTACAACACCAAGGTCAATCCCAGAAAATAAGCACCCTGGGATGATTACATTTAGTTTCCTTATACTGAGGGAAAACCATGATTCCTGGCTTGTCCTTTCCCTCCCCTGTGACGCTGAGAATGTTGGATTCCCTGCCAGTTCTGACAATCTAGTAGAGGAGCCACACGAGAAAGCAAATGAATACTAAACAACATTGTCACCACAGGATAATCTAAACACGGTGTTGAAATGTCTTTACTGAGAATTCATCATTGAGACTGCTTCTCCATCTTGAAGAGGAAGTAGCTTTTGAGCACCCACTCCCCATCCTAATTAGCTGAAGCAGTCTTTGAATCATTAGTTCACATACCAATTCTCTTGATCATTAATTTGAATAATATAATCATAATTATCATCATAAATTGCTATAATGCCCAGTAATTTGTAGGTGCAAATATGCAGTGGTATTCAAATCTAGTTTGTTTCTTTCTCTTTAGGAGTCAGACTTCAAGAAACTCAGGTTAGGTATGTCCTCTTGCAACAACTCCATCCCACAGCCCTTGATATTTGTCCTGGCTGGAATTCCCGGCTTGGAATCTTCCCATGGCTGGTTCTCAGTGCCGTTTTTCTTGGTATTTGTGATGACAGTCATTGGCAATGTCACCATCATATGTATCATCCGGGTGGAGAAGAGTCTTCATGAGCCCATGTTTCTCTTCCTGGCCATGCTGTCAGTTGTTGACCTGTCTGTGGTCAGCGTCACTGTTCCCCGCATGCTGGGCATCTTCTGGATGGATGCCAAGGAAATCAGCTTCAATGCCTGTCTAATGCAGATGTTTTTCATCTCTTTCTTTTATGTTATGGAGTCTGGAATCCTCCTGGCCATGGCTTTTGACCGATTTGTAGCCATTTGGAAACCTCTGAGCTATACAACCATCCTTGCTAACAACACGCTTGTGAAGATGGCACTGGCAGTCCTGGCAAGAGCAGTCGCAGTGCTGACCCCAGCGCCCATCCTGGCTAAAGGACTGGAAAGCTTCCAAACCCACATCATTGCTTACTCCTACTGTGCCTACATGGCTGTGGTAGAGATAGCCTGTGGAGACATCTCTAACCATATTGTGTATGGCCTCATGGTTATTGTAGCATCTGTGGGATTTGATCTGATTTTTATCATTCTCTCATATGGGCTGATACTTCACACTGTTTTTTTGATACCAACTTGGGAAGCACGAAGCAAAGCTCTCAGTACCTGTGGCTCTCATTTCTGTGTCATTGCTCTCTTTTATTCTCCTGTTGTCATTTCTTTTTTGGTTCATAGTTTAGGCTACCATATGGCTCCCCATGTACAGATTATCATTGACAACCTCTACTTCCTAGTGCCTCCCATGGTCAATCCCTTAATTTATGGGGTCCGGACCAAGCAATTGCGGGAGCAGGTGCTACGAATTTTCCACTGTCTTGGAGCCTGAGGTTGATGCCTAAGAGGACAGGAGACTGGGAAAGTGGAGGTGAAAATCATGTTAGGTTGGAGGTATTGATAATGTCTGCTAGTCTGGGAAAAGGAATAAACAAGGCAATAGAAGAGCTTTCCTAATGTTGGAATGTAACAGGGACATGATTGTTCCATCAGATGTATTTGTTATGTAGCCCTCAATCTCAGAAACCTTTTCACATGTTTATTTAAAGTTCCATCCATCTACTTCATGAGCTCTATGACTATAAACAGAGTGGACATCAACACACTAAAATCCTTAAGATTGAGGAATAGAATGAACAAGCATGGGTGGGGGAGATGGAACTATAGACTAAAGTAGACATTATTATCCTAGCAGTGGAGGAACTCATAACATTAATATAAAGGCAGTGGCCACCAGAGGTTCTGAGGGGAGGGAGAGAGAAGAATATGTGTAACATGGAGCATTTTAGGGACATTGGAATTTTTCTGAATGACTTTGCAATATTAGATACAGGCCATTATACATTTTGCCAAAACATGTAAGAATATGCGGTGCAAAGTGTAAAGTGTCATGCACACTATTGGCCACACTTAATAGCAGTGCTTCAGTCTGTGTTCATCAATTGTAACAACTGTAGCATACTTATCAAAGGTGTTGTTAATAGTAAGAAGTGTGGGGGTGTGGCAGATATAAGGGAATCTTCCTTTATTTTCAATGTATTATTTATATAATCTAAAGCTTTTTAAAAATAAAATAAAATAGTTTCCCATCTCCACAAATTAAAATGCTATATAAGCAGTAAAATGGTAAAATAAATTCTTATTTTTACTGTTTTTTTAATTTCACCAATTCAATTACCTTGAAAACACACATTTCAAATGAGGCAAAAATGAACTTACGTATACCTATTCAAGATTCATGAGCAAAAACAGTTCTTCAAATAATTTTGCAGATTTAATATTTTCTCTCTCTTATTTAGTGTGGCTCAATTTTTCAACAACACAAAATTATATAACATAGAAATAACTCTAATGGAAATAAAGATGACCATATCAGTGAATATTGATGTCTCTTTCTCTTCTGAAGGTTTTACTAGTCAAAGATCATTTTTTTTATTTATTTTTTTAATTTATTTATTTTTTTATTGACTTTGTAATAATATTACATTAAAAATATATATGTGAGGTCCCATTCAACCCCACCCCCCCACCCCACCTCTCCCCCCCCCCCCCCCAGCAACACTCATTCCCATCATCATGACACATCCATTGGATTTGGTAAGTACATCTTTGGACACCTCTGCACCTCATAGTCAATGGTCCACATCATGGCCCATATTCTCCTCCATTCCATCCAGTGGACCCTGTGAGGATTTACAATGTCCGGTGATTGCCTCTGAAGCACCATCCAGTGCAGCTCCAAAGATCATTTTAGAAGAGGTACTGTTAGTGTCAGAATGTGGCCCCAAATGTACAGCAGATTGGTCCTATGTGGTAGGCATTTTATAAATGAACAAATCAGATAAGAAAGAAGCTTACTACCTTTCCTTTAACTTGACTCTTTCCTTTTCACCTCCCTGACTTTTTCTGTTTTCAAAAATTCAAGGTACCCAAATCTGTGTCTTAGGTCATGAATTATGTTTGCTTTCCAGGAATTACATCTATTTTTGTGACCATTCTTCATATGTACATAAAAATCACTGCTCTCTACTCTAAACTCTTAATCTCCTTGCCAACAATATCATTCCTCTTCATTCCCCAAATATTTTCATTTGCCTTAGATAAATTCTGCTTAATCTAGCAAAGTACCTTAATTATTGTTATTTCCTCTCCTTCTTGCACCCACTCACCAAGTTTTCTCAGCAATATCAGCTTACTGAATACCCTCCTCTTCCTTTCTCCTACCTTTTTCTTACCTCAGACTTTTATCACTTTCAAAATTGTCTTTCCCAACCAGTGATATAATTTCAGGCACTTAAAATTTTCAGTAGTTTGTTTTGCAAAATAAAATTTTAATTCCATGAATGGCATTCAAATTCTTCCATGACCTCACTCTAGGCAAACCAACTACTTTGTTCATAAAGAAACTAAAATCCCTTTCTACTCACTGTTTTTCCTGCTACTTTGAAGGTTTTATCCCTCAGTCTTTCAGTTAAATTCTTTCCCATCTCATGGGTAACTCTCTCCATATTTCCTTCTTAATGTCTATCTCTAACAACGTCATTCACTCCATCTCTTCTCCCCCGAAGCAGTTTCTCTGAGTTTCGTTCATCTATCATTTGTGCTGCACATTCTTACTTGTTTATATGCCTTGTCATTGTTCTTATTCTGCCATTTCTTTAAGGAAAAATTCCCTGCACTGAAATTGCATTTTTTTAAATTGATTTTGTAAAAATATTACATTGAAAAAAAAAAAATATGAGGTCCCATTCAACCCCACCACCCCCACCCCACCACTCCCCCCCCAGCAACATTCACTCCCATCATCATGACACATCCATTGCATTTGGTAAGTACATCTCTGGGCATCTCTGCACCTCATGGTCAATGGTCCACATCATGGCCCATACTCTCCCCCATTCCATCCAGTGGGCCCAGGGTGGATTTACAATGTCCGGTGATTGCCCCTGAAGCACCATCCAGGGCAACTCCAAGTCCCAAAGGCACCTCCACATCTCATCTCTTCCTGCCATTCCCCATACCCATCATGCACCATGTCCACTTTTCCCACTCCAATGCCACCTTTTCTCTGTGGACCTTGGATTGGTTGTGTCCGTTGCACCTCTATGTCAAGAGGAGGCTCAGATTCCACATGGATACTGGATGTAATCCATCTGCTTTCAGTTGTAGGCTCTCTAGGCTCCATGGTGTGGTGGTTGTCCTTCTTCAACTCCATCTTAGCTGAGTGAGGTGAGTCCAATAAATCCGATTGTAGGAGCTGGGGTCTGTTGAGGCTTAGGGCCCGGCTATCATATTGTCAGTCCAGAGATTCAAATCCCCTAATTATATCTTAAACTCCAACACCAACTACAATTCCAGTAAAGTAGCATGAAAGTCTTATGAAAAGAGATCCCATCTGAGTCCAGTTTCATCACGCAGAAACACCAGCTCCAAAGAAGGGCCAGCTGACATGGCAGTGAACCCCTTCTGCCATGACCATAGAACCCGTGGGTCTCTTTAACCTTCCAAGGAACCAATACCTGGGGATTGTATCTACTTTATCTGTCTCTTAGACTCTGCTCAGTTGTGCATAAGGGCAATCCTTCTGACAGCCTCCAGACTCTTTTTTAGAGACTCGTAGCCATATAGACTCATTTCTCCTTTCCTTTTCCCCCTTACATAAGGTCAAACAGCATTTTAAAGTCATGTTATTTTATGTAGACAGGGATATTCTGCTGATCCGCATCGAACCTTCAATTCAAGATCATTTTCCAGTTGCATCATCAGTTGGTAGTTGATAGTGATCCCTCGGTGCCAGGGAGGCTTATCCCCGGGTGTCATGTTCCACGCTGGGAGGAAGGCATTGCATTTACATGCTGAGTTTGGCTTCGAGACTGGCCACATTTGAGTAACATGAAGGCTGTCAGGAGGAAATTCCCAGGCACAGTGCTGCTCTAGGCCTTGTTCTTATTTCAGGCATATAGGCTCACAAGCATAGTCATTAGTATCAGGGGCTGTCTGTTGGACCCTCATTCCTTCCTGGTCCTTGCTGCTGCACCTGGGGGACTGCCGCTGCTCTCCTAGGAACCACGACAGAGCACCCCCAGCCAGGAACCCAGTACCCCCCAGCTGTAGTTTTTAATTGTTGCCACTATGAGTATATCCAAACATTACCATGCACCCTGGACATATGCCCTGTATAGCTTTCCGTCAGCCATATATCACCTGTCAATAGTATCCTATACCAGTATTCCTCCACTGCCATTGTTGAACCACTCTGTGATCCAGAACTTCCTGAAAATTGAAGCCCAATATATGTCAGGATCCCTTACTAGCAAAATGGCATATAGCGATGGGTTTAAAGGTTAGATATAGAATACGTGTTGACTTGGAAAAATTCTACATCTTATTTTTTCTTTTTTTTTTTCCCCTAATTATTGAACTTCTCTTCACAAGAGCCCTAGACCACAGCAATTCATATATACAATATACAGCACTCCCACACATCCACCACAAAACCTTTTCCCTTCCACAGCGATACTCTTACAACCTATTCACATCATATTTACTTAAAGTGATGTACAGAGTCTCAATAGCAGGCTCAAAACCCATGTCTTTAAAGAATGCTGTAAAACACTGATGAATAAAACAGGGGCTCTAGATATGTTAATCATACCCATCGTGCCATTCCTTAATGCCCATACTACAAATATCTCCTGATTTACCGCTAACACAAATATATACATATCATATATATACACAGAAATATACACAAATATTCTTTTACTAGCACATTTTTAATCATTTTATTTATCTATAAACATCTCTGTTTCACTCTTCTCTCTCTCACATGTTATCATACTCACATTTATGCACATTCATACCCCTCATAAGAGCTATGTATACATTCACAAGAACGTATCCATGTACTGTATCTGATACAAATTTGCAAGTACATCAAATCCATTATTAACCTCCTCACAATATTCATGCATCAATTTTCAGTGGCACAAATTTGATGAAGTAAATTAATGACCCATAGTAAAATGTTCCCCTCACAGACTCTTATTCAACATTTAGAACCATTTTATGCCATACTTCCACTGTAAACTTTCCCTGAGCTCATTTCTCTTCTATTCCTCCACTTTATATGAGGTTCCTTTTCAGTGATCTTCTTGTCAAGCATTTCTTCCTCAATCAAAATACATATCATACAATACTATATTTGCCTCCAAGTAGGATCTTTTTCTACACTAAAATGAACTTTTGTCTCTTATTTTCAGTTTCTAGTATTCACATGGCACATGACTTTAATAAATATGTGTTGACTAGGTAAGTCTCTTTTCAATAGCTGCTAACATGTCAGCACCATGCTAGAAAACAATATACAGTCTTATACATTTAAGCCATTCAACTAATAAAATATAATTAACAATACAGAACTAAATTAATGCTGTTTTGAGTATTGAAGTCACATTTTGAGCCAGATTACACACATGGACCTTCTCTTTGATTGATCTTACCTTGGAGTTGGTTTGTGAAACTTTAACATATCTTTACAAAGACAAGGGTATTTGTTTGAATTCTCTAAAATTTTAACTTCAGTTTTTTTTAAATTAAAATTTATTTAAACTAGAAACAATGAGTGGTGTTCATTGAACATGTTTCATGACTTGTTTTATATTTATCAACTATTTTATGTAGGCATTATTATTTCAAGGAGAGGCTTTAAATCAAGTGGGCTATAAAGGGAGAATCAATCTTTAACACACTACAGTGTTTAACAGTAGAAGCTACCACAAATATGCAGCTGTTACTGACCTCTTCCTTTTGTTCAAGTAGCTGTCATGATGATTAGCCCTACTGAATTTTATATCTTGCTTTTTTCCTACTGAATTTTATATCTTTTATTTTTATGCCTGTTCTCATTATTATTACTAATAATTTTCCTAATGATAATACCCTTTAAACATTTTATCTTTTATTTTATTTTTTTAAAGATTTATTTATTTATTCATTTCTCTCCCCTTCCCTCCCCCTACCCCAGTTGTCTGTTCTCTGTGTCTATTTTCTGCGTGTTCTTCTTTGTCCCCTTCTGTTGTTGTCAGTGGCACGGGAATCTGTGTTTCTTTTTGTTGCATCATCTTTTTGTGTCAGCTCTCCATGTGTGCAGCACCATTCCTGGGCAGGCTGCACTTTCTTTCGCACAGATGGCTCTCCTTACGGGGTGCACTCCTTGTGCGTGGGGCTCCCCTAAGCGGGGGACACCCCTGAGTGGCAGGGCACTCCTTCCGTGCATAAGCACTGAGCATGGGCCAGCTCCACACAGGTCAAGGAGGCCCAGGGTTTGAACCGTGGACCTTCCATGTGGTAGACGGATGTCCTAACCACTGTGCCAAGTCCGCCGCCTAAATATTTTATTTTAATACATGCTTAAAATACATTTAAAATATTATGTCTGTGCAAGTCTTTTATGATATATGCTATTGTCACCTTTTTAAATATGAGGAATACTAGGTTCAGGGAATTGAAATATTTGAAGTTATCTGCTTATAGAACACAGCTAATAGACATATTGTTGGAATTCAAAACTAGATCACTCTGAACATATCTATGATCTTAATCTCATCACAATATTGTTTCCCTAGACAGAATTTCTTGAGTTCAGGGACTGCAGGAAAAAATTGTTCTGATGTTTAATTTCACATAGCTGTACACATTGCCATAAGTTCTGCCCATTGCTGGTTTAAAAAACTTGAATTAAATTATGTTAATAAAATCTCATCTTCTGAAGTCAAATACAGTATTCAAATCTCATATTTGGCATGAATACCTCTAAGAGGTCTTCCATGATTTTTATAATATCCAGATTAGTTGCTCCTCATATGTGAAATTACACACTTATTTCTATTTTACCATCACCTAAATAACATTGAGTTATATTTGCCAATATTTTTGTAGCATTGCTATAATGTGAGATTTTTCTTTTTTTTTCTGAGTAGGTACTGGTGATTGAACCTGGAACTTGGTACGTGGGAAGAGGGTACTCAACCATTGAGCTACACCCCTTATCCCATGTGAGAATTTTGGCATCACGAGATGTGTCTTTTTCACTGTTACACATGACATCATAAACTGCTTCTTGATATTGTGGAAAGACAGAATAATTATGTGAGCAAAGATGGAAAAAATTAGGAAGGATAAATGGATGTAAAGAAGGAAACAATGAGGGGAGGGAGAACAAAAATGGAGGGAAATTATGAGTTACATCCATACTTTTACCCAATTATATCTCATTTTTTTGCTGTTCTACCTTTGGGAATATAAAATCTAGAGGGGAGATCATGTGAAAATCTCAACAAAATGGCCACAGATGATCCGAGGGTCTTAAACAGATAGGTATAATTTTTTCCTATGGTATATTAAGTGTTGGGTCAATGCTGGGTATCAGACTTCTGAATAAGAATATGAGTTACCCACCTGCAGATCTCCTTGGTCTTCATACCATAGACAATGGAGTTAAGTGTGGGAGGCACAAGCAGATAGATGGTAGACAAGAGCATGAATGTCTAAGACAGTTCATGGCCAAAACAGTGACTGAAGAAGGAAAAAAAGGCAAGGATATAAAATGCAAGGAAGATGAATATATGAGCAGTACACATGTTGAATGCTTTGAGCCATGCTTCCTTCTGGGGAAGACGAAAGACAGTCTGGAAAACCTGGGTATAGGAGATGAAGACCAATATCATGTCAAAACCTAGAATTGCAAAAGCCGCAAAGATATCATATGATTTGTTAACATGGACATCTTCTGCAGCCAGTTTGACCACAGTCATATTCTCACAGTAAGAGTGGACAATAACTGTAGAATGGATATGTTGCCACCACAAGCACCATCCACACAAGAACGAAAGGGTAAGGATGGATTTGTGCCTTAGAGGATTACAGATGGCAACATATTGGTCTAAGGCCATGACCAAGAGGGATGCCAAATTCCACACCCTGCAAGGTGTGGATGAAGAACAGCTGAGCAAGGCAGGCATCAAAAACAATGGACCATTGACTATGGGGTGCAGTGATGCTCAGAGATGAACTTACCAGGTGCAATGGATGTATCACGATGATGGGAGAGAGTGTTGCTGTGGGGGGAGTGGGGGGCGGGGGCGGTGGGGTTGAATGGGACCTCATATATTTTTTTTAATGTAATTAAAAAAAATAAAAATAAAATAAAAAAAAACAAAACAATGGAGCAAGAGCCAAACTAGAAAATGGCCAACATCTTGGTTGCAATGGCTACAAGAGGCCCAGATCAGTAGCTGCAAGTATTGCCAGGAAGATGTACATGGATTCGTGCAGTCTACGTTCTGTAGGGATGATGATTGGCAAGAATATGTTTCCCAGCAGAGCTACAAGGGACACACCAAAAAGGGAAACCCAATCCAAAACTGCACATGCTATATTCCAGGGATCCCAATCAGGATAACTGTCCTGGAATTCATATATGACACGTTGGTGACACCCACAGAAATTGGTGAATTCATTCCTCACCACAGATTCTGATAAATATTCAGAGAAAGAAGATGGATGGGAAGGGAGATGGGCACTCCTGTCATCATTCCTATCAGAACAGAAACAGCATGGATGGAAATGTGACCATGTGAACATGAATCTTTGTGTATCATTTTAGGTCAATATCAGTTTAGAGCTGTTGTATTTTTGCAAAGTCAAGATGTGCCTTATAGAAGAGGAAAATGGTTCAGTATTTATCATTATATATTATAGAAATGGAAATTATGATTTTAAGAGCAGTGAACATGCTCGTTTTCTCAGTCTTCTCAGATGGTAAAATAATTGTTCTGTCCATATTCACCTTCAAACTTCTGGTCCATTTTAGAGTAGGTGACATTTTCCTGAGATAATTGAGGCCTCAGTAGAGATCCTCATTCCCATAGTGCTCCTTAATTGTGTCAAACCTCAGAATCTTCAAATAATGACAGTTTCTTCCAGTTGCATTCTCTCTGGATTCATGAACAAAGAACAATACAAAAGAGTGAGGGGATTTCTTTTTCAATGATTATTGATTGAGTTACACACATGCAGGCCAATTATCCAGGTTTTTTAAGATGATGTGGAGTAGCTACTCTTTTACCAATAGTGACTGAGTATGCTTGACTCATGGAATTAATTCTGCTTCATGAGTTTTCATAGAGGATATCAAGGCAGAATGGGATGATTAGTAATATAAGTACTCACAGATCTTACAGGGAACAGAAAGTTGAGAAGATAGATAAAAGGTTAATTGAATAAAAAGGGATTGTAAAGTAGAACAATATGGAGGAAGATGCAAAACCTGGTCTGTTGTATAATCCCTGTAGCTTGCTTAAATAGTTTCAAGATATTAATGTTTCAAATGCAAAAGGTCAGGGTTGGTTGTGGACCTTTTGCTATTTATAATGGAAGTCAACCTCTTCTAGGTGTCTTGTTTGATTTTATTGCCCACGGTTACCATTTGGCTGTAAAAATAACTTCTGATACCAATGAATATATTGTGCCACTTCTTCACACCCACTGAAACTTCTGATCTTTTTATAATTTCTTGTTTTATTCCTTTCGGCAAACCTATCACAAAGCCTCAAGACAATCTTATATACCCTCTTTTCTTCATTCATTAACCATTCTATACATTTAAAATAATCCAAGAATTTTATTTTATTTCTTTACTTATTAATTAGTTCATTATTATCTGTCACAGCCAGAAACAATGAATGGGGAGTATCTCTCTGGATGATACCTTATGTATTTATCTTCCCATTTGAAGGAAGCTACAAGGATCTACTTCTATAAAAATATAAAAAAAGAGGCAGGCCCAGAGTCTCTAGGAATATTTATGTGGGTATAACTAGAAAGTCCCCACAGTAGTAAAATTTAAAATATTTTCTTCATTAATGATGGAGAGTGGGAATGTGAGTGGGGATAAGATATGAGGGAGGTCTTGCAATATGAACTTCTGTAGCCACAAAAATTAATAGACTGTGACCAAGACAATATTGAGAGATTGTTTACAGCAATTTGAAAATACATTAAAATTTCCCATTTTTAATCTATAGATAATAAAGTTAAGTTGGGGAGGTACTAGAAGACATAGAAAGCAGTTGGTAATAAATGTGAATAGATCTTCTTAAAAGTGTCATAAACTGTCAAAGGCAGAATTTAAAGGAACTGCAGAAGTCAATAGATGATAGATAATTATGTGTAAGTTTCCTGAAAATCTAAGGGTAAAAGTAAAAGTTATATCCAGGCCCATCATATTACGTAATAATGCATTAATCAGATTACTTTTTATCTATACAGTATAGTAGGTAAGATAATGGGATATTGATTTAGAGATATATAATTTAATGCTGGCTCTACTATTTATCTCATGTGAAATCTTGCCCAAGCTCCTTAAATTCACTCAGCTAAAATCAGGGACCATAATATCAGTTACCTCATTGTATTGCTGGGAGTACTAAATAAGGTTATACATGAAGGACTTGGCACAAAGTATAGAAGGCAGTGCATATCTAATGTATGTTAGCTAATGTTTACCTGAGCCCTGGAGAATCTCTGTGAAGACCAAAACACTACTGCCTTCTTGAAGAAACAGAGGGTAAAAAAAGAGAAATGAGGAAACTTCCTAAAGAAAGAGTTGATTAAAAGCTCCACAGAAAGATAACTTTTCTGGAGCTGTGTGATTTTCCTCCATCCGATGAGGAAGATGGTACATCTGTGTTAGCAGGAACAAACGATTAATACTCACAATAATAAAGTGACTTCCCAATCATGTCCAGATCTTGTTGAAGTCAATAAACTTCACTTATTTAAATTAATTTTGTCTCAAACTAAGAAATAATTATATCCGGTTTTAAAGTCTTAGGGGATAGATGGAAAAACACGAATAGGAATGCCAATTTTCTAAAAGAATTTAAGTTAAAAATGTGTTGAGATATTTGCTCAACATTGGATGAGTTGAGAGATAATCACATATAAATGCCTAAAAACAAAGCAAATAAAAATGCAGACCTTTAATAACTACACAGAAAACAATCAATTGATAGGAAAGGAAATGTTCACCATATCGCTCAGTACTGAATAAAATTTACATAATTACAATAGTGTAATATATGAAAATTTACCTAAAATTATGACGTTTTAGGACATGGAGGAATGATAAGTGTGCAAATGTATGGTGTGGTCCAAAAGCAGAAAGGAAGTGCAAGAGAGCTAAATTCTCAACTTCTATGGTAGGAAGTTGATAGACAAATGCCGAAAACTGAAAAATCAAATAAGAGCAATAAGAGCATGTATTTATAAAATTGGGGGTAAATCTCTAAAATTCAACCAAAACCATTTCCTGATCTAAAGTGGGAAAGTGGGGGCCAGAAATATGGCTGGGATTGCTCTTTGTACATAAGAGCATTGTAGAATAACTTAACTCTTAAATCATGTGCATGTATAATTATAAAAAAATAAAAACTCTTTTGAAACTCTTTAAAAAGGAGCTTCTGTGACAGCAAAAGTATATATTTTATGAAACTTAGCTTTCTGTGGTACTCAGATCAGAGAAAGATCATTGCTGGTTTCGGAGTAGAAAAGAAGAAGTAAATAGGGGGAAATCTTGAATGGAGACAGGATAAAGTGTGTGAAACAGAGACAAAAATATGACATTTTAATGCCTCTGGCTCAGAAGACTGGATGGGTTGGAGCTGTGGTATCTTTGGAATTGAGGCCAAATACCAAAGCTACTCAAAGCAATAGCATGCTCAGGACTCCTTGACCTCTTACTGTCTTCCAAATCCTCTGCTCATACTGCACACACATACAGAGAACTTTTCAATCTGAAAAATATCTCTTCTCATTTTTGCCACACCAGAAATAATAAGAACTACTTTGATAGGTACAAATGGGAGAAGGGGCCTGAAAACCTTATTCCTACCTTCCTTTGCCACTAATGACCTGGGATAAGTCCATTCACATTTCTTTGCAAACAACTCTTCTATGTCTATATGACATGAATCTAATGTCTCTCTCAGAAAAAAAAAAAATAGGTGGCATGCTGAGAGACAGTTTTTCATTGAGAGATGCAGGATTAAGATCTTCTGATTCTCTGTCCTTTCTACAATTACTACTGCTACTATTACTACTACTATAGTTCTTTGAAAACATTGTAGCACCTTGGTGTTTCCCAAAAAAGTTAAGTTAAAAGTTATTATTACATGTAATAACAGGTGTTAAAAACTGCTTTTTGACTTTGGATGAAAGGGGGAAATGGAAAGGACAAATGAGTTTATATGGCTATGAGTCTCCAAAAAAAGTGTCAGGAGGTCATCAGAGGGGTAATGCTTATGTACGCTTCAGCAGGTTAACAGAGATAGCCAAAGCAGATAGAAGCCCAGGTACTGGTTCTCCTGAGGGCTACAGAGACCCACAGGTTCTATTGTCATGGCAGATGACTCTGGAATTCAGGGCCATGTCAGTTGGCCCTACTTTGGAGGGTGATGCAGTTGGACTCAGATAGGACCTTTCCACACATGTCTCTTCTGTTACTTATACCAGACCTGTAGTTGGCATTTGGGTTGGTGTATACTCAGGAGACCTGAATCTCTGGACTGTCCACATGACAGCCAGGCCATGAGTCTCAATAGACTTGTAACTCCTACCATCTGGTTTATTGGACTTACCCTGGCCTGCTAACAGGGAGGTGAAGAAGGTCAACCACCACACCAGGGAGCCAAGAGTGCCTACAACTGCAAGCAGGGGAATTGCTGCCATCATCCATCTGGAATCTAAGCCCCCTCTTGATGTAGAGAGGGACTGGACATAACCATCCCAGGGTCCACAGGATGAAGGAATAGAGTATGGATTAGAGTGGACTTACTGGTGTTCTGCCAGGGAAATATTGTGATTAGAAAGGGAAGAAATTGTAGCATTGATGTGGAGAAAGTGACCACAGTACTGCTGATGGTAGGGAGAGGGAAGAAGAGATATAATGTGGGGCATTTACTGAATTTGGAGTTGTCCTGGGTGGTGCTGCAGGGACAGATGTTGGCCATTGTGTGTCCTGCCATGGCCCACTGGGTGGACTAGGGGAAAGTGTAGACTACAATGTAGACCACTGTCCATGGGTGCAGCAGTGCTCCAAAATGTATTCACCAGGTGCAGTGAATGTGCCATGATGATGGAAGAGGTTGTTGATGTGAGAGGAGTGGGGTAGGGGGGTTGGGGGTATATGGGGACCTCATATTTTTTAATGTAACATTTAAAAGACAATAAAGAAAAGAAGAAAATACTTTATCAGTAGTATGGGTAAAGATTCTACCCTATTTTGGCATGATTTTATGAGTATTCTCCCCATTTTACTACCTGACCATCATTTAAAGTGCATTCAAACTGCTCTCTGAGAACAATCCACAGAATGCTTTCTCACTGGTACTGTTACTTTGCCTAGAGCAGTTTCCCTGAAACTAGGTAGAAACTAAATATCAAGTTGACCAAAACAAAACAAAACAAAAACAAAAGAAGAAAGGAGGGAAAGAAAGAAGAAAGGGAGGAAGGGAGAGAGAGAGGGAGGGAGGAAGCAAGGAAGGAAAGAAGGAAGGAAGGCAGGGAGGGAGAGAGGAAGGGAGGGAAGGAGGGAGGAAAGGAAGGAAGGAAGAAAGGCTGCAACAACTTCAGAATAAACATTCTTTTTAAGTATACATGAAAGTTTTTAAAAAATTTACCACCTGATTCGAAGTGAGTTCTTTGATAATAATGAAATTAAACTACATATCAAAAGCAGAATGATTTCTAGAAATTATTCAAATATTTGGAAACTAAACACAGACTTCTAAGTAATCAATGGGTCAAATGGGAAGTCTCAAGGAAAATTAGAAATTGTACTACAAACAAAATTACAAAATGGATCAAAGATCTGAATTTAAGAGGTAAATCAAAAACTCTTTGAATAAAAAAGATGGGCAAAGATAATTAATGCTAATGAATTATACATTTAAAATTATTAAAATCACAAATTTTAGGTTACATACATTTTATCAAAATAAAAAATGCTTTTAAATTTAAACAAAAGGAAACAAACCAAACTGCTCAACAAAGAATAGAAGATTTTCCCCAAATTATAAAGGGCATCTAGGAAAAATCAGTTAAGAACATTCTTAATGGGGAAAGACAGAAAGGTTTCTGTTATTGAAAATAAGGTAAGGATGTTTGTTCCATCACCCTATTCAATGTCATATTTGAAATCCTGCATATGTAAGACAATGAGGACAAAAACAAAGAAAAGGCATTCAGATGAAAAAGGAAAAGCTAAAATATGACTTTTTTAGTTGACATGGTTTTCTACATAGAAAGTTGTGATGAATAGATAATAAAGCTCCATGAATTAGTGAGTTTTGTAAGCTCACAGGATATAAAATCAAGGTACCAAAAATCAATCACCTTTCCAAACACTAGCACTGAATAATTGGAGACTGATTTTACAGCCACTTACAATATCTTAAATCTATAAAATATGTGCAGAATCATTCTCTTCAAAATTATAAAATACTGATGAAGGAAATTAACAAAGACTTAAATAAATGGAGTAATAAACTGTTTATGAACTTAAGACAATGTAGTTATAATCTTTAATTCTCTCCAAATTGATAAGTAGCTTTAATGCAATTCAATTTGTTTAACATATCCCTATTTTACGTTTTCCTCTAATTGTGTCATTAGATAGAAATTCTTAATTTTAATATAGTCCATTTGATTAATATTTTTAGTTAGATTTTTCTATCCTATTTAAGAAATGTAATGCTTATCCCTGGTTGAAAAAGATGACACCACTATTTTTTTATACCTTTATTGTTTTATCTTTCACATGTATATCTTAAACAGGGATTCTTAAGAAGGGGTCCATGAGCTTGAATTTAAATAAGAAAAACATTATTCTTGTGGCGACATGATAGTGTGGATGTGATATATTTATTAGATAATACACAGAATAGTGTGGACTTAATAAGGCATCCATGGTTTTCACCTGAATTGCAAAGGAGTCTGTGGAACAAAAAGGTTAAGAACCCCTGATCTAAAATAAATCAGAGATTTACTTATTTTCTATACTTTAAAGTCGGGGTCAGGATTTATTGTATTACATATGAATATGCAAATTACTAAGCAAAATTTATTGGAAAGAATATTATTTCCTAAATGCATGGTGTAGAAAATTTGTCACATCCTGATGACTGTCAATATGATCTATTTTAGACTTTACATTTTTATATTTGTCAATTCTTTCTAAATTTAATCAAGAACACAATGTCATTAATATAAATTTATGTGTGACATACAGTAAAGCCCATTTGAGATAGAGAAGCACAGTTTATTTTTTAACAAATCAATTTTATTGATGGATATTAATATATATTAATATTATCTATTAATATCAATAGTAATACATTGATATTATTAATTATTGATACATATTAATCAAGCATAAATCCATTCAAAGTGCACAATCAATGGTATTTAGTAAAATCATATAGTTGAGCATTCATCACATCAGTCATTTTAAAGCATATTCATTATTCCAAAAATAATAATTAAAAACAAACAAATAAAAAAAACCTCATTGCCTCTTAATCTGTTTCCCATGTCATACATAGCTGCTGTTCTGTCTCCATCTCTCTAGTTTATTTGTAATTATATTTTATAAAATATACCACCCATATTCATATTTCATATGAGGTTTCACTAATTTATTCAGTTTCACGTTACATTTTTTGGCTTTCCTTCTAGTAATATAAATGTTCTTAGACTTAACCTTTCAACCCACTGTCATACTCACATACTAGCTCTGCTGGTTACAAACACTATGATGTATTTTCACCATTTCTATTAATTTCCAAAGACGTACAAAGAACCTTTTAACCAATTCTGCACAGATTAACTATCAGCTTTCCATTCTATACCCTGATTCTATTTTCTGGTGACCTGTATTCTAATTAATAATTATATTAGTTTACATAATATATTTAGTTAGCAGTAGTGCAGCCATACAGTATTTGTCTTCTTGTGTCTGGCTTGCTTCATTCAACATAATGTCCTCCTGGTTCATCCATGTTGTAATATGCCTCAGGACTCATTCCGTCTTACAGCTTCATAATATTCCATCATGTGTAAATACCACAATTTGTGTATGCATTCATCAGCTGATGAACACCTGGTTTGTTTTCAACTTTTGGCAATGCTGAATAGCACTGTTATGATCATCACTGTGCAGATGTCTTTTCTTGTCACTGCTCTCAATTCTTCTGGGTATATAACCAGTAGTGGTATTGCTGGGTCTCATGGAAAGTCTATATTCATCTTAATTAGGAACTGCCAAACAGTCCTCCACAATGGCTTACATTTTGCATTCCCACCAAAAGTGAATAAGTGTTCCTCTCGCCATATCCTCTCCAATATTTACAGTTTTCTGACTTTTTAATAGTGGCCAGTCTAATAGGTGTGAAATGATATCTCCTTGTTATTTTGATTTGTGTTTCCCTAATCGTCTTCACCATTTGTACTTCTTCTTTGGCCAGATGTCTTTTCAAGTCTTTTGCCAATTTTTTAATGAGGTATATTGTGTTTTTATTACTGAGTTGTATGATCTCCTTACATATCATGGATACTAAATCCTATTGGATATGTGATTGTCAATTATTTTCACCCATTGATTTGGCAGCCTTTTCATCCATTTGACAAAATCCATTGAGGTGTAAAAGTGTCTAATTTTAAAGAAATCCTATTTACATATTTTTTGTTGTTGCTTGTGTTTTGGGTGTAAGGTTTAAGAAACTACTACCTACAAGTTCTTGAAGATGTTTTCCTACATTTTCTTAAAGGAGTTTTTTGTCACTATTATATTTAGGTCCTAAATATATTCTGAGTTAATCTTTTGTACAAGGTATGAACTAGGGTACCTCTTTCATTCTTTTGAATATGGCTATCAGGTTCTCCCAACATCATTTGTTAATAGACTGTTTTGGCCCAGCTGGGAGGGCTTAAGAGCCTTGTCAAACATCATTGTGAAGGTCTTTTTCTGAGTTCTCAATTCATTTCCATTTTTCAATATGTCTGTCCTAATTAAAGAACCACGCTGTTTTTACCACTGTAGCTAAGTAATATGCTTTGAAGTCAGGAAGTGGGAGTTTTCCAAATTCAATCTTCTTTTTAAAGATATTTTTAGCTATCCAAAGTCCCTTACTCTTCCAAATAAATTTGATAATTGACTTTTCCATTACTGAAAAA
This sequence comes from Dasypus novemcinctus, assembly GCF_030445035.2. NCBI lineage: Eukaryota > Metazoa > Chordata > Mammalia > Cingulata > Dasypodidae > Dasypus > Dasypus novemcinctus. Next base: position 97,999,663 of record NC_080682.1, on the reverse strand, counting down.
AACCTTGTTAGGATTTTTATTGGGATTGCATTGAATCTATAAATCAGTTGGGGTAGAAGTGACATCTTAAAAATACTTAGTCTTCCTAAATATTATTATTTTATTTACATATTTTTTTATTTTTTTGCAAAAATTATGAATTTACAAAACAATCATGTACATGTGTAGAATTCTGATACAACACTTGACCAACATATCATGTCCTTGTGGAACATTTGTTACAAATTATGAAATAAAATCATCAGACCATTACCACTGACAATAGTCCATAGTCTACATTTGGCATATTTTTTCCATCCTCCCATTATTAACACAGTATAATTTGGTATTGATGAAATTTTTTTCTAGTTTTCTGAATATAAGTCCTTGATGTCCTTGGTTAAGTTTATTCTTAAATATTTGATTCTTTTCCTCTCTACTATAAATGGAATTTTTTCCCTAATTTCTTCCTCAATTTCTCATCAGTATTGTATAGAAAGGTTATTGAGTTTTGCATATTAATCACTTTGCTGAACTTGTCTATTAGTACTAGTAGCTTTGTTATGGATTTTTCAGGATTTTCTAGACATAGGATCATAACATCAACATATAGTGAATGTTTTAATTCTTAAATTCCTATTTTGGTGACTTTGATTTCTTTATCTAACCTAATTGCTCTAGCCAGAACTTCTAGCGCAATACTGAATAACAGAAGTGACAGTGGGCATTCTTTTCTTGTTCCTGATCTCAGCCAGAAAGTGTTTGTTCTTTCACTCTTGAATACAATGCTGGCTGCATTTTTCACAGATGCACTTTAACATATTGAGAAACATATTCCTTCCATTCCTATTTTTTGGAGTGTTTATATCAAGAAAGGGTGCTGTATTTTGTCAAATGTCTTTTCTTCATCAATTGAGAGGATCATGTGATTTTTTCTTCTTCAATTTATCAATGTGGTGTATTACACTAATTGATTTTTTTTTTCTTGAATCACCCTTGCATACCTGGGATAAAACCACTTAACCATGTTGTAAAATTCCTGTAGTGTGCTTTTGGGTTTGATTTGCAATTATTTTGTTGAGTATTTTTGCATCTATATTAATTAGAGATATCCTTTTATCATAATATCTTTATCTGGTTTCAGTCTTAGGGTTGGCTTCATAGAATGAGTTTGTTTTATGTTCAGTTTTTTGGAAGATCTTGCACAAGTTTGGTATTAGATCATCTTGAATAATTGGTAAAATTCATCTGTGAAGCAATCTGGTCTTGGTTTGATGACTGCTTAAATTTTCTTTACTTGTCGTTGCTTTATTGAGGGTTCTTATTTCTTCTATGGTCAATGTAGGTGGTTCATGTGTTTCTAGGAATTTTCCCTAGAAATCGATAAAAATGTTAGCAACCTTTTCTTGCAGAAATGGAACACCAACTTATCAAAATTATTTGGAAGGATAAGTGGCCCCTAATAGGTAGAAACACCTTAAAAAGGAATAGCAAAATGAGAGGATTCTCACTTCCAAACCGTAAATTATATTGCCTAACTACAGTGGTAAAAGAGCATGATACTGGCATAAAGATAGATATATAGACCAGTGGAGCTTAACTGATGATTCAGAAACATACCCTCATACCTATGGATAATTGATTTTTGACAAGGCTGTCGTATCTATCCAGCTGCAGCTGAATAGTTTATTCAACAAATGGTCCTGGGAGAATTGGATATTTATAGGCAAGGGAAAGAAAGAGGATGCTAACCTCACACTTTAACAAAATTTAACAGAATGGGGGGTGGAGCCAAGATGGCAGCAAAGTAAGGAGCTCCTGGAGTCAGCTTGTGAAACAGGGCAGTTGGTGGTCACCCAGAGCTACCTAAAGCACCTGTTTGGAGGACCCAGGAGATGAGAGGAGTATCCTTGAGTGTGTGGAAGGAGACCACCCATCTGCACAGAAGACTCATGGAGTAGAGGACTCCAGGCTACAGAGGTAAGTGCCCTTGGTGTGCAAGCCACCTTGGGAGCTATTCCATGGTTGGAGTTGGAAATTCCATTCCCCCCAAAAAAACAGGAGGAAAACATGGTGTGGCACTGACTACAGCTACTGATTAATGGATTCAGTGGTCTGAAGTAGAATCCTAGGAACAACTAAACGTTGAGTCTCTCCTGGCCAGAGGGAAGTTGGTAGCTGCCGTTTTGACCCTGCCCCAGGCATAAGGGGCGGCAGTGCTGACTGAAAATCATAGTAATTGTAAGGACAGGCTTATTTCCTCCCAGGTTGGATTGCAGGTCTAGCCTAAACTCCAGTCTCAACTCCGGCAGGGAGGAAGCTGAGGGGACCTGCACTATCTTTCTGGGAAGCTGCAAGCCATACCACAGAGATTGGTGCCCATCCTACTTTAGGGGCATAAACTACCTCAGGAGCTATTCCGTGGCTGGAGTTGGAAGCTCCATTTTCCATAAATGGTGGAGGAAGAGACAGTTGTCCACTGACCTTGGCTATTGATTAGTGGACTCGGCTGGCTAAAGTATAAACTTAGGGACAGCTAGGGTCTGAGTATGTCCAAGCTGGAAAGAGTCCAGTCACCACCATTTTGACTCTGCCCCCAGCCTGAGTGGAAGCCTGGCTGATTGAAATCCAGTGAAGTTAGAGATGGGCTTCTTTCCAGCAAGATTGGACTGAAGCCCTAGCCTAGGCTCCAGCCCCACCTCCAGCAGAGAGGTAGCTGGCAGGACCTGCACTAGGCTTTCCAGGCAACTGCAAGTGTTCTCCACTCACACAGGCTGAATAGTTGGACACCTGGGGCTGCATCCCTGCACCCCAAGAGAATAGGAGAGGAGCTGGATATCCTCAGCCTCTCTGGGCAATGGCAGGAGTTTTCAGCCCACACGAACAGGTTTGTTGAGTGCATTTGAGCCCATCTCCACCTCTGTACCACCACAGGATAGGAGGGGGCTGGTGTTGCCTCAAACTCTCAGGGTAACAGTTTGGGGCTGCACAAGCCTGACTGTTGGGCACCTGTGCCTCCACCTCCATCCCCAATAGGACACGAGAGGGACTATTTGCCTAGCCTCCTTGGGTAACTGCAGATACCTTAGGCCCACACAGCCTGGTCTGGTGGGTACTTCTGTAGGCACCCTCATCCCCTAATAGGAAAGAAGGAGGATGGTTTTTCCACAGCCTTTTGGGGCAGCAGGAGACCTTCAGCCTGCATGGGCTGGACTATTGGATGTCTATGAATCCACCCCCACCCCTAATAGGATAGGAGGGGCCTGGTGTATCCACAGTATCTCTGGACAACGATGGGTACTTTCAGTCAACAGGGTCTGAACTTTGGGGTGCCTGTGGATCCAACTCCATGCCTTAAGAAGATAGAAGGGAGCTGGTGTTTCCTCAGCCTTTCCAGGCAACAGCAGGTATTCTTAGTCTAAAGGGACTGAACTGTTGAGCACCCATAGAGCCACCCCCACTACCCAATAGGATAGGAGGCGGCTGGTGATTCCTCAGTCTCTCTAGGCAATGGTGGGTACTTTCAGTCTACAAGACTGAACTGTTGAACATTTGTGGTTCTGTTCCCACTAGTTAAAGGACAGAAGGGACAGTACTCCCTAAGCCTCTCAGGGCAACTGCAGGCATATTTGGCACACAGAGTTTGGATTGTTGGGCACTACAAAGGGTCCATTCCCACTGCTGGCAGGGTGAGGGTCCAGTGATACATCAGTTTACCTGAACAACTATGGTCATTTTGGCCCACACAGCATAGATTGCTAACCAAAACTATAGCTCCAACCCTGCCTAAAGTAGGGGAGGAAGGTATGTGAAGCTTCATGAGTGTCTCCAGGCAACTACAGTCTTGTGTCCAACTTGGATAATTATACATGGATGCAGCTCTGTCCATTCCCCTGACAGAGGAGTAAGGTAGGAGAAGCTTCATCAATTTCTGGGATAATGTGGAGAGCCTCAGCATCCATAGTTTACAACACCAACTACATCTTTGGCTCCTACTATACAACCAGCAAGGGAGAAAAGATAAGAAATCACTAAACTAAAGGGAGAAAATGTACCTATAATAAATATATCTAGCAATCCAGATGTAGAAATGCCAACAAAAAATTACATTCCGTACCAAGAAACAGGAAGAGATGGCTCAATTAAAGGAACAAGATAAGACTTCAGATAATGTAAAGGAGACAACTAATCTTAGAAGTTCAAACAAGTCTCCTTAATAAACTCAAAGAGATCACTAAAGAGATTAAGGATATTAAGAAGACATTGGTTCTATGGTCATGGCAGATGGAGTTCAGTGCCATGTCAGTTGGCCCTTCTTTGGAGTTTGTGTTTCTGTGTGATGGAGCTGGACTCAGATGTGATCTTTTTTCACAAGCCTCTCCTGTTACTTTTACCAGAACTCTAGTTGGTGCTGGGGTTTAATAATACCCAGGGGAACTGAATCTCTGGACTGACCATATGATAGCCAGAACCTGAGCCCCAACAGACTTCAGCTCCTACACTCTGGTTTATTGGACTCACCCCACTCAGTTAACATGGAGTTGAAGAAGGTCAACCACTACACCATGGAGCCAAGAGTGCCTATAACTGAAAGCAGGAGGATTGCATCCAGCATCCATGTGGAATCTAAGCCCCCTCTTGATATAGATGTGGAGTAGACACAACCATTCCAAGGTCCACAAGATGGAGGAATAGAATATGGATTAGAGAGGACTTACTGATATTCTATTCATGAACTATTGTGATTAGTAATTGAAGAAAATGAGACATTGGTGTCGACAAAGTGGCCATGGTGGCTGCTGGGTGTGGAGAATGGGAGGAAGAGATGAGATGTGGCAGCTTTTTCAGGACTCAGAGTTGTCCTGGGTGATGCTGCAGGGACAGTTACCAAACATTGTATGTCCTCCCATGGCCCACTGGATGGAACATGGGAGAGTGTGGGCTATGATGTGGACCATTGACCATGAGGTGCTGTGGTGTTCTTTGATGTATTCACCAAATCCAATGAATGTCTCATGATGATGGAGGAGATTGTTGCTATGGGGGGAGGAGTGGGTGAAGGGGGTGGGGGGTATACGGGGAGCTAATATTTTTTGAATGTAATATTAAAACAATAAATAAAGAAAAAAAATAAAGGGACTTCCCCGGGGGGGGGGGGGGAAGAAGACATTGGATAAGCACAAAGAAGAATTTGACAGCATAAATAGAAAAATAGCAGAACTTATAGGAATGAAAGTTGCAATAAAAGAAATTAAAATACGCTGGAGGCATATAATAGCACATGTGAGAAAGTAGAAGAAAAGATCAGAAAGCTCGAAGACATGGCATCCAAAAGCAAACAAACAAAAGAACAGATGAAGAAAAGAATGGAAAAAGTTGAACAGGGTCTAAGGGAACTAAATGGCAGCAAGAGACAGGCAAACATATGTGTCATGGGTGTCTCATAAGGAGAAGAGAAGGGAAAAGGGACAGAAGGAATATTTGAAGAAATAATGGTGGAAAATTTCCCAACCCTATTGAAGAACATAGATATCCATGTTCAATAACCACAACATACTCCCATCCAAATAATTCCAAACAAACCAACACTGAGACACATACTAATCAGAATGTCAAATGCCAAAGACAAAGAGAGAGTTCAGAAAGTGGCAAGAGAATAGCAATGCATAACATATAAGGGATACCCAATAAGATTAAGTGCCAATTTCTCATCAGAAACCATGATATATTTAAGGTACTGCAGGAGAAAAAGTAGTAGCCAAGGATTTCATACCCAGCAAGATTATCTTTTAAAAATGAGGGTGAGATTACAATATTCACAGAGAAACAGAAACAGAGAGAGAGAGTTTGTCACAAAAAGACCAATTTTTTCAGGACATTCTAAAAGGAGTGCTACAGGCTGAAAAGAAAAGACAAGAGATGGAGGCCTGGAAGAGATTCTAGAAATGACAACTGTATTGTAATAGTAACTAAAAGTATCAAATATAAAATGACAGATAAAATGCAAAGATCAAAATGGATGAAATAAGAACTGCCTTTAAAGTAATAACATTGAGGAAGCGGACTTGGCCTGGTAGTTAGGGCATCCATCTACCACATGGGAGGTCCGCGGTTCAAGCCCTGGGCCTCCTTGATCTGTGTGGAGCTGGCCCAAGTGCAGTGCTGATGTGTACAAGGAGTGCCATGCCACGCAGGGGTGTCCCCCACTTAGGGGAGCCCCATGCACAAGGAGTGTGCCCCATAAGGAGGGCCGCCCAGCATGAAAGAAAGTGCAGCCTGCCCAGGAATGGCACCACACACACGGAGAACTGACACAACAAGATGACACAACCAAAAAAAAAACACAGATTCCTGTGCTGTCTACAACAACAGAATCAGACAAAGAAGACACAGCAAACAGACACAGAGAAGAGACAACTGGGGAGGGGGAGATAAATAAATAAATAAATAAATAAATAAATAAATAAATACAGTAATAACATTGAATGTTAATGGCTTATATTACCCAATCTAAAGACACAGCCTAACAGAATGGAAAAGAAAATATAAGCCATCTATATGTTGTCTGCAAGAGACTCACCTTAGACCCATGGATACCAATAAATTGAAAGTGAAATGTTAGAAAAAGATACTCCATGCATGCAGTAACCAAAAAAAAAAAAAAAAAAAAAAAAAGGCTGGAAGGCTGGGCAGCTATACTTATATTTTATATTGGATGACACAGAATTTAAAAACTAAACTTTTACTAAAGACAAGGAAGGACATTACATATTAATAAAAGGGATGATTCACCAGGAAGAAATAACAATCATAAATATATATACACCTAACCAGGATGCCCCAAGATATGTGAGGCAAACACTGGCAAAACTGAAGGAGAAATAGACATCTCCACAATAACAGTTGGAGAATTCAAAACACCACTCTCAGCATTGGATAGAACATCTGGGCAGAAGATCAATAAAGAAATAGAGAGCTTGAATAATATGATAAACGGACTAAACCTGATAAACATATGCAGAACATTGCACCCCAAAACAGCATCACATATATTCTTTACAAGTGCTCATGAATCTTTCTCCAGGATAGACCACATGTTGGGACACAAAGCAGATCTCAATAAGTTCAACAAAATTGAAATAATACAAAGCACTTTCGCACTTTCTCTGATCATAATGGACTAAATCTGGAAATCAACAAGTGGCACAAAAAGGGAAAATTCATATATATATATATATATATATATATATATATATATGGAGATTAAATAACACACTCTTAAATAATGAGTGGGTCAAAGAAAAAATTTCAAGAGAAATCAATAAATATCTTGAGACAAATTACCATGAGAATACAACATCTCAGAACTTATGGGATGCTGTGAAGACAGTGTTGAGAGGAGAGTTTATATCCTTCAATGCTTACATTAAAAAAGAAGAAAGAGTTAAAATCAATGACCTAATTACCTGGCTGGAGGAACTAGAAAAAAATTAGCAAACTAATCCCAAAGCAAGTAGAAGGAATGAAATAACAAAGGTCAAAGCAGAAATAAATGAAGTTGAGAACAACAACAACAACAAAAAAAAAAAAACAATAGAGAAAATTAACAAAAACAAAAGTTGGTTCTTCGTGTAGATTGACAAAATCGACAAACCCTTAGGTCGACTGACTAAGACAAAAAGAGAGAAAATGCAAATAAATGAAAGGGATATCCAATTGTTTCAGCACCATTTCTTTAAAAAGTTTTCTTCTCTGAGTTGCTTTTGCACCTTTGTCATAAATTGGTTGGGCATATTTGTGAGTCTATTTCTATTAACTCTTCTGTTCCATTGATCTATGTTCTGATCGGTGGATATACAGTCTTAATTATTATAGCTATACAATGTCTTGAACTTGAATAGACTGATTCCTCCCACTTTATTATTCTTTTTCAAAATTGTTCTGTTTTACATCCTTTGCCTTTATATGTAAGTTTTAGAATAATTTTGTCTGTATCTAAAAAAATCTTGCTGGGATTTGGATAAGAATTGCATTAAGCCTATATTAATTTAGAGAGAATTAATACTTTTATTATACAGAGTCTTCCAATGGATGAACATAGCATATCTTTCCATTTATTTTGATCATTAATTTCATCACCTATATTGGTTTTGTTAAATTTAAACCTAAATATTTATTTTTAAGCAATTTTAAATTATATATTTTTAATTTCAGTGTTCACATATTCACTACAAATAAAAATAAGATAAATGCATATTTTAAAAAAATGAAGAGGGAACCTTACTACAGACCCCACAGAAATAAGAGAGATCATAAGAGGGTACTATGAACAACTTTATGCTAAAAAATTAGACAATGTAGATGAAATGAAAAATCCCTAAAAATGTACAAACTACCTACACTGACACTGGAAGAAATAGAAGCCCTCAAGTCAATCACAAGTAAAGAGATTGAAATAGTCATCAAACAGCGCTCCAAAATTAAAGGCCAAGAATCAGATGGTTTCACAGGTGAGTTCTACCAAGAATTCAAAGACTTAATAACAAGCTTACTCAAGCTCTTCCAAAAAATTGAACAAAAAGGAATGCTACCAAACTCATTCTATGAAGCCAATATCACCCTAATACCAAAGCAAGATAAAGATATTACACACACAAAAAAAGAGAATTACAGAACCATTTCTCTAATGAATACAGATGCAAAAATCCTCAATAAAATTCTCAATACTTGCTAATCGAAATCTACAACACATGAAAAGAATTGTCTACCATGATCAAGTGGATTTTATACCAGGCATGCAAGACTGGTTCAACACAAGAAAATCAATCACCATAATAAGCAACATTAATAAATCAAAGAAGAAAAATCACATGATCTTATCAATTGATGCAGAAAAGACATTTGAAAAAATACAGTATCCTTTCTTGATAAAAATACTAAAAAAAAATAGTAATTGAAGGAAACTTTCTCAACATGATAAAGGTCATATATGACAAACCCACACCTAACACTGAACTCAATGGTGAAAAACTAAAAGCTTTCCCATTGACATTAGGAACAAGACAAGGATGCCTACTGTTACCACTGTTCAATATAGTGCTAGAGGTTCTAGCTAGACCAACAGGTAGAAGAAGAAATAAAAGACATCCAAATTGGAAAGGAAGAATTAAAACTTTCACTATTCACAAATGATATGATTGTGTGTATAGAAAGACCCAAAAAATCTACAACAAAGCTGCTAGAGCTAATAAATTATTTCAGTAGAGTGTCAGGGTATAAGATCAATACACAAAAATCAGTGTTGTTCCTATATCCTAATAATGCACAATCTGAGGAGAAATTCAGGGAAAAAAATCCATTTACAATAGCAACTAATAGAATCATATATTTAGGAAAAAACTTAACCAAGAATGCAAAGCTCTTATATTCAGAAAACTACAATGCATTGTTAAAAGAAATTAAAAAAACCTAAATAATTGGAAGAACATTCCATGCACATGGATTGGAAGACTACATATCATTAAGATGCCAGTTCTACCCAAATTGATATACAGAGTCAATGCAATCCCAATAAAAATTTCACCAGCATTTTTAAGCAAATGAAAGACACAATTATCGTAAATTTCTGGAAGAGGCCCCAAATAGCCAGAAACATCTTAAAAAGGAAAAGTGTAGTTGGAAGACTCTTACTTTCAGACTTTAAATCATATTACCTAGCTACAGTGGTAAACAGCATGGCATTGGCATAAAGATAGACACATAGACCAATGGAACTGAATTGATGGTTCAGAAACAGACCCTAACATCTATGGCCAAGTGATTTTTGACAAGTCTGAGAAACCCTCCCAGTTGGGGCAGAACAGTTTATTCAACAAAAGGTGTTGGGAGAACTGGATATCCATAGTCAAAAGAAGGAAAGAAGACCCCTACCTCACATCTTATACAAAAATTAACTCAAAATGGGTCAAAGACCTAATATAAAAGGAAGTACAGTAAAGCTCCTAGAAGAAAATGTAGAGAAACTTTCAAGACCTGGTGGTAGGTGGTGGATTCTTAAATCTTACACCAAAAGCATGAGCAATGAAATAAAACATGGATAAATGGGACCTCCTCAAACTTAAACATTTCTGTGATTCAAAGTACTTCATTGAGAAGGTGAAAAGACAGCCCAGTTAATGGGAGATAATATTTGGAAACCTCTTATCTGATAAGGGTTTGATTTCCATTCAATGTATAGAGATCATACAGTTTAACAATAAAAGAGTAAGCAATCCAATTTTAAAATGGGCAAAAGAATTAAATAGACATTTCTCCAAAGAGGAAATACAAATAGCCAAAAAGCAGATGAAAAAAATGTTCCATATCACTAGCTATTAGGGAAATGCAAATTAAAACAGCAATGAAATATCATCTAACATCACATAGACTGGTCTTTATTTAAAAAAAACAGACAACAATGAATGTTGGTGGGAGTATGAAATGGTGCAGCCTCTGTGGAACAGTTTCGTGCTTCCTCAGGAAGCTAAATATAGAACTGCTGTATGATCCAACAATTCCACTACTAGGAATATATCCAGAAGAACTAAAAACTATGACATGAACAGACATCTGCACACCAATGTTCATAACGGCATTATTCACAATTGCCAAAAGATAGAAACAACCCAAGTGTCCATCCACAAATGAATGGATAAACAAAATGTGGTATATACATATGATGGAATACTTTGCTGCAATAAGAAGAAATGAAATTGGGACATAAGTGATAACAACATTATACTAAGTAAAGTAAGTTAGACACAAAAGGACAAATATTGCATGGTCTCATCAATATGAACTAAATACAAATAATAAATACATGGAATTAAAATCTAGAGTATAGGTTATTAGGAGATAAGAGGCGGGTTGAGAAGAACTATGGATATTTAATGTATGTAGAAGTTTTAAGTAACTTGACTGTAAAAGTATGGAGATGGATAGAACTGACATTAATACATAGTGAGTAGCAACTGGTTTATAAATAGGATTGTGACTGAAAAAGGTAGTCTGGGAAGTAAATGTCAATAGAAAGAAAGCTAAACAATAATCTAGCAACTGACTAACAGTGAACCCAGAGGGGGTTGAGAATTGTGGTTAAGGGTACAAATGCAAGAGAGTCCTTCTGTGAGCTAGAGCAGATGAACATCACTATTGCAGGGTGATGGATATATGGAGAAACATGGGAAATCTACAATTGGTGTGACCTATAGACAGTGTTTAACAGCAATAATACTATAATATTCTTGCATCAATGTATTGAAATGGAGGTATATGGAAAAAGTGTGCCAAATGTATTTTATGGACCATGATTGGTTGTAATAGTCTGATGATATTGTCTAATAATCTGTAACAAATGTTCCATTAGAGTGTGGAGGTGTATAGGAAATCTACACATTTGTATGATTGTTTTGCAAGTTCATAATACCTGTTTAACAAAAATATAATAAAAAAAATAGTATGAGTTGGGGGAAAAAACACCAAATGTAGGACAAGGACTATAGTTGGTAGTAGTATTTTGATGATGTTCTTACATCATCAAGGAGTTGGTGGAGTGGTGATGTATGAGACTCCTGTGTGATGTTATGTATGTTTACTTTGTAAGTTCACAATCTACTACACACTTATTGTTTATGCATGTTCATGTATGAATGATATACTTCAGTAAAAAAATTTTTTTAATTAACAGAATAGATAGAAGACCTAACTATAAAAGCAAGAACCATAAAATTCCTACAAGAAATTTTAAGGGAAACATCTCCAAAACCTGGTGGTAGGTGGGGGTTTCTTAAACTTTACACTAAAAGCACAAGCAATGAAAAAAATGGATAAATGGGACCTCCATAAACTAAAGGACTTTGTCAAGAAGTTGAAAAGGCAACCCACTCAATGGGAGAAAATATTTATAAACCACATACCGGTAAGAGTTTGATTTCCATGCTATATAAAGAGATCGTAAAAAAAAAAAAAAAAAAAAAAAAAGAAAAAAGAGATCGTACAACTCAACAATAAAAGAGCAAGTGATCAAATTTAATTTTTTGGATTCAAGGTACAGTCAGGCAGTTCCCTTAAATTTATAATCTCCTCCAGCTTGTGGAATGGAACATTGAAACATCTGCACACAATGAAGAAAGAAGGAAATGGAGGGAGTTAGGCAAGGGCTGGGAGATGACTGTTGAGCTTATCTATACTTTCACCAGCATTAATTTTGGGGAGGTTTGTGAGTATGCACACTCAATATCTCTAACTGGACTACAGCAGAGGAAGTTAGTTAAGTGGCAGTTAGATATGGGGGCCAGCACCCAAACAGCACAAGGAAACAGGGGAGTGGAATGGGAAAGAGATAAATTGGATGGACTGGTTCTTAGCCAGTTCCAGGAAAGAGGAAAGCTGCAGGCAGGCACTTAAGTGGCTCCAAGAAGAAGTGGGGGGGGGGAGTCGATCTGTCAGGCTGATTGCCCCGCAGCTCTCCTCCCCTCCAGAGTTGCTTGGTACCAGCACACATATCTCGTTGCCTGACATCTCTCCTTACTTACAGCTTAGAGCTGGCTGGGCACTGGTCTGCTCCCTGGGTTCCTCTCTCTCAGAGTTGGCTGGGCAACTACTTGCCTGCCCTAACACCCATGCTCTCTCTCTCCCCTGGAGCTGACTGGGCCATCTCACTCCAGCCAAACATCCTGATTACCCCCACTGTCCCTTGGCTTCCCTTATGCCAGGCAAGCCTGCCTACCTTTCTGCAATTTCCTGAGGAAGAGTGGAGCCTAACGTTCCGTACAATGCCACCTTGGATCTCCCATGACAGACATTTTCTTGAAACCAATAACTAATCAAACAAATCAAACCAAACAAAAATCCCCTTTGCAATCTTTGCAAATTGGCTCTGCTTTGGCTGGTGGTCTCCTTCAGAGCTTTGCTTTTGAATAAAAATATTAGCCCAAGTTGGATGGGATAATCAAGATATTGTCTGTATTATCTGAACTTGGGTGAAGTTCAAGCCCTGATGCCTGTTTCTTTTCCTGGGTTTGTGCTTGTGAGATGCCTCAGGAATTCTCCATTTACAGATTACAGGATTTGTAGTGAACACTCAATCCACACTCTTTGAAATTAGACCTCCTCCCACTCCTTGGTGTTCTGTTGGGTGACTTAATGCAGGTAGTCCTTTGGCCAGTCCCCTTCAATCTGTTTCTCACAAGTTCCAGCTAATAGTCAACTGCTTCTCCATCCTTATAACAAATTTTGTGAGAGCAAGTCGAGGATGGGTTCCCCAGTTCAGTCCTTCAGGCTTCTCTCCAATAGATGAGCACTCACATACCTGCCCCAAGTATGCACACAGTGTTCACTCTGTTCCTTCTGGAACAATGGGGGTACAAGTTGGTTCAGCCCCACATTGTGGAGGTGTGGAGATGGGCCCAGTAAGGGTGCTAGGAGCTTCTTTTATGGCTTTTCAAGATGCATTTCCTTGATTCAGCACTTGCTCACTTAATGCCACCCTATATTTTATACGGTTTAGGAAAGGGCGCTATCTTTAAGATTCCTTGGCTAATTTTGCTGATAGGGGTTGACTCCCAGTGCTCTGAAGTAGCTGATCAAATGTAGAGATCTGAGAGAACTACCAGGAAGATGGCAGATTAGAAAGGTATTAAACTTTATTTTCTCCCAGAAAAATAGCTAGAGAACAGGCAGAAATATTCTGAAAAAAATGTTTTAGGGTCAGGACACCAGAGGAAGGGTGAACACCACCTAGAAGAGAGAGGATCACAGGAAAAAATCTCAACAGAAAGACCATGAGTAGAAGCTGCATCTGCACCTGCTGGTGCCCTTTCACCACCCTATGAGCAGACAATTTTGAATACTCTGGTCATGGGCCAGTTGTAACAGACAGAGGGTCTGCCTGGGATCCAACCTTCCAGGAAACAGGAGAAAGCAGGACATAGCCTAAGGATGAATTTGATTTTGGCCAACAAATTTGGTCACCTGTGTCCCAGAAGCACTCCCCGCCCTGGTGGCACAATGCCATTATTTGCCTTGGGAGCTGAACTGGGACTAAAGAAATCTAATCCTCTCAATCACTCTTCCTACTGACTGGGACTTGTTGGGGATGCAGAGGGGAGTAGAATTATTTCCTATCCATTAAAAGGGAGGTGGCTGCCAGTAAAGTTTGGAGAGCAAACTCTAAGAATGTTTGAATTCAGAATATCTGAAGGCACTCTAGGGAGGATCCTTTGTCACATTGCTTCAGTCTGAATTGCAGTGAATAGTCTTCAATCAGGTTTTGAACTGAGAGGGCTACTGAAGATGTCATCTGGCAGACCAACAAAGTGCATATAAGGAAATTAAAAGTGAATTAAGTTCTCTTTTCTTTCTGGGACAACAATAATTCATATGTTTGTACATTTCACATTGTCATTCAATTCCCTGAGAACCTGTTCCTTTATTCCATTCTCTTCTCTTTCTATTCTCCTGTCTTTTCCAGGTAAGATGTTATGTCTTCAAGTTCACTAATTCTGTCTTTGAACAATTCAAATCTGCTCATATGTAACTCTAATGTATTTTTGATCTCATCCATCATGTCCTTTATTCCCATAAGGTCTGTTACTTTTCTTTCAGGCTTTCAAATTGTTCTTTATGCTCACCCTAGGTCTTCTTAATATCCTTTATGTCTTTAGTCATATTTTATTCCAATTATTTTAATTGATTTAGAAGAGTTGTGTGGTTATTATTGATTGTCTTAAATACTATATCTCTTCAGGATATTTGGTTTATTCCTTTAGCTAGGTCATCTCTTCCTGCTTCCTAATTAGGCTTGTAATTTTTTGGTGATGTCTAGGCTTCTGGATATGTTAGTGAATTTACTTGGATGGCTAATTTCTATCTTGCATTCCCCCCCCCCAGAGTTCTTCTTTCATAACTTAGTCTAAGTTATCAGAATTGTGCCAGGGAATCACTAATGGGGTGCAAATTTTCTCTCAGGAGTTAGGCTACAGAGGGAACCAAAGCAGTATTATCCATGCAATTTCAAGACCAGCCTGCAGATGGCACACTTTTCCACATAGGTGTTTCAAACTCCGTTTTCCTGTGTTTTGGTATAACTAGTGCCCAGATTCAAAATGGCCTCTACTGGCCTAATTCACTAAAGAAAAGCCCTCTAACTTCCTCTCCCTTTATCCTTGTAATAGCTGACAGGGAGGAAGATGTCTGTTCCCCTCGGTCCACTGCAGTGAACCAAGTGTTTTACCCCAGCTTAATATCTTGGGAGTGGGAGTAGGAAGACCTTCCCAGCCACTCCGGATTTGGGAACTTAGGATTGTTGTTTTGAGTTCTTTGTCTCTCTGTCCTTTAACCTCCTGAATTGAAAAGCACTCTCTTGGTCTGTTGACTGCAAAAGCAGGTCCCTCAGCTTCTGGCTCATTCTCTCTTGTTTTTGTGAGAGAGTTGAGTCCTGCCTACCTAACCTGACACCATCTTCCCACAGTCTTCTAGCCACTAATAAAAAGTCAGAAAACTGTAAATGTTGGAGAGCATCTGAAGAGACAGGAATGCTTATTCACTGTTGTTGGGAAAATAGCCTGGTACCGCCACTGTGGAAGACAATTTGGCAGTTCCTAAAGAAATTGCCATGACCTGGCAATACCATTAGGTATATATACAGAAGAACTGAGAACAGTTTCATGAATAGACATCTGTCTACTGATGTTCATAGTAGCATTATTCTAGATAGCCAAAAGTTGGAAACCACCCAGTTGCCCATCAACTGATCAATGGATCAATTGTGGTATATACACATGATGGAATATTATGCAGCAATAAGTAATGAAGTCATGAAGCATATGACAACATGGATGAACCCGGAGGACATTATGTTGAGTGAAGCAAGCCAGACACAAGAGGACAAATACTGTATGATTGTGCTTTTATGAATTAAATATATTATATAAACTAATGAAATTAATCATTGGAATATAGGTGGCCAGAAAATAGAATGAGGTTATTGAAGGAAAAGCTGATGGTTAATCTGTACAGAATTGGATAAAAAGTTTGTTAATATTTGGAAATGAGTGGCAAAATTGAGAGCACATCTTGGTGTTTGTGACAGCAAAGCTAATATACAGGTTTGGCAGTGGTTAAAAAAGAAAGCCTAAGGACATTTATATTACTAGAATGAAAGCCAAAATTATGTAATATGGGACTGTACAGCATAGTAAAAACTTATGTGAAATATTAATGTGAGTCATATTACATATATGATTATTTTTCTTTCAAAGTGAAAGAATGTATATTAATGTTTAAAGATGTTAATATACACAAAAAATATGTTAAGTGAAAGAAACCAGACAGGAAGTACTATATTTTGTATAATTCCATTTATATAGAATGTAAATATAAATCAATTTATAAAGATGGAATTATATTAATGGTTATATAGGGTTGGGGAAAGATAGGAGGATTGAGATGTGACTGCTAAGTGGTATGGAGTATTTCTTTTTGGAGCATCAAAATTGTTCTAAAGTTTTTTGTGATGAAGAATGTACTACACCATGATTATACTAATAGCCATTGCTTTTTCACTTTATGTAGATTGTATGGTATGTGAATATATTAATAAAATGGCTTTAAATAAAATAGGGTCTGTGATCAGGCCACACACTCCCAGAGTTTGGAGGACTAGGTATTTATGTCCCACTATGAAACCAACAAACCCTGCCAGGAGTCCGAGCGCCAATCCCCAGTGCTGCCCATTAACAAGCTAGGGGAAATGGTGTGGCAGCAATTGCAGGGATAAAGAAACTCACTGGTATTTATTATAATTTACCAGTTTCTCCTTCTCCTTCCTGGATGCTGCAGTGTTCCTCTATTCCTAAGTTTCCAAATAGTTGATTCTAAGAGTTCCTGCCAATTCATTATTTGTTTTGGCACAGGGACTGATTCCTAGAGTTTCCTACTTCACCATCTTCTAACCTGATGTTATCATAATAAATTGAAATCTGGGATAGTTCAGTTTTTCTAATGAAATTTTCAGTATACATTATGCTGATTATCTGTATCATTGACCCATATTTCTCGTGCAATTTCATTGCCAAATAAAAAATTTCAATGTTATTGATAGTATAATAAATAATAAACAACTGTGGAACACCTATTGAATTGAGTTTTCAAAATTTCAGTACAAAATTTTGCTTAGAAATTCTCTAATAATTTAAGTCATAAAGCACAAAGTGAAACAGCATAGAGCAATGTATTATAACAGTAGCTTTCACATGCTTGCTCAGGGAGAGATGGTTAAATTGTAGAATTCACTTACCATTAGAATTGCTATAAGCATACACATTTTGATACTTACTCATGCTAGTTATTATTGGTAATGTCTTTAGAAACTTCATAATTTGTACTGTGAATGAAAAATTCATGAAATAATGGAGGAAATTGTGATCCCTACTAGGAATGGAAAAGTCTGGTTCTGTAAATCATCTGAAGGCAAAGAGCTATGCTACAACTTTTGTGTGCACCTAAGCCTGATAAAAATATTATATAATGAGAATGCAATGTGCCTGGTCAGAGGGAATCGTGGTGAGAATGAAATCTTAATAGGATTATGATAAGATTATAATAATTTAGATGCATTTGAGAAATTTTTAAAAACTCACTTGGCACAATTCGGTTGTTCTCTACTCCATAGCAACTGTTTCTTCAGAATCTCAGGGAAAGTGGAATTTAAAGCTGGGAAGAAAAGTAAAATGTCTATAATGAGAATCCCTTGCAACACCAGAGTTCAAATCCATTCAATCCTTTGCCTTATAAACAAAGAGAAAAAAACTTTACAATTCAGATAGATTTTTAGAATTATAATATCCTTTTATATGAAGGGTTTAAAACTAGTGAAGATATTGAGGTACAAATCTCTAGAGAGAAGACAAACACAGAGGAGTGAACTCAACATCTCTTCAACCACCCTTCAAGTTACTGGCTAAGCTGTTCAAGTGCAGGATTATATAAAAAAAATCAGGCAAAAGCATAGCTTAGGTTAAGACTTAGGCAAGGATTTCAGCAATCAATCATTACTGGGTGATACTGAATGGATTTTAAAACTTGACCACATAGAGGAGACTTGTTAAAAAACTTGGGGTTTCTTTGGAGACCCAAGTAAGGCCATACCAAGGGTTAAGAAGATCACATCATAGGAATAAGGAAATACACTTGCAGGTGAACGATAACATTAAATTACATTGAAGAAGAGATGAAATAGCCAAGATTAAAATAGTCAAGGAAATAGATGAAAACATGGAAAATTTTAGCCTAGATCTTGAATGCATAAAACCTTGAGAGCAGGCAAAGGAAGAGATTATCTCAAAAGAAGCAATAGCAAAACAGATAGGTACCAGGAACCGAAAGCACCTACAACTGGAAGCAAAAGAATCGCATCCATCAACCATGTGGGATCTAAGCCCCCTCTCAATGTACAGGTGGAGTGGACATCACCATCCCAGGGTCCACAGGATGGAGGAATAAAATATGGATTAGAATGGTCTTACTGGTATTCTACTATAGAACTATTGTGACTAGTAATGGAAGAAACTGTAGCATTGATGTGGAGAAAGTGGTCAAGGTAGTTGCTGAGGGCAGGGAGAAGGAAGAAGAGATATGATGTGGAGGCATTTTTGGGACTTGGAGTTGTCCTAAATGATATAGCAGGGACAGATGCTGGACATTATATATCCTGCTATAACCCAGTGAATGGACCGGGGAAGAGTGTAAACTACAATATACACTATTATCTGTGCAGTGCAGCAGTGCTCCAAAAGATATTCACCAAATGCAGTAAATGTGCTCCAATGGTGAAAGAGTTTGTCGATGCGGGAGGAGTGGGGGTGGGGTGGGTGGGGTGAGGTATATGGGAACCTCTTATATTTTAATGTAACATTTTTTGTCATCTATGTATCTTCAAAAAAATACAGTGGAAAAAAGTAAATAAAATATTTAAAAATAAATAAATAAATAAATAAGTAAGTGGAAACTGGACTATAAAGGACCAACTTAAAAGTGCCAAAAGGGGGAAAAACTGTCAACCTAAAATTTTATACTCATGACAATATTTTTAAAAATGAAGGTGAAATAAGGCATTTTCATCAGGGCATATTTACCTTTTTAAATTATTTCTCTTACCTTATTTTGCCAAGACATTCAATGCAATATGGTATAGGAAGGATGGAAGAAGGGATTCTTAAACCGTTTTTGATGTTAGGGAAAAATGTTCACTGTTTCACCATTATGCATGAAGTCAGCCATTCAATTTCATTGAAATTGTCAGCAGTTTCATAAATGTTTTTCCTGGATATCTAATGTTGGTTATATGATTTTCTACTTTATTAATTTTAATATACCTTTTACAAAGTTAATTGTAAAATGTAAATGAAATTTTGCATTCAGGCATAAACTGCATTTCATTATTATTTATCCTTATGCTTATATCTTAATTTGATTTGTCAACTTTGGATTAAATATTTTTTGAGTCTCTTTTCATGATGGATATCACTCTTACAAGGGCATTCTCCATTTTTGTTGCCTAAAAATGTTTGTTGTTTGGGTTTTAAACATTTTTATATTGGTATTATATTTTCCTTAAATATGTGATATAATTCATGGGTGTAACCTCTTTTACATGGAGTGCCGTCTTTTGTTTTGCTTTGTTTTTTTCTTCCTATATATATTTTTTGAATATCAATATTTTGATGAAGGATTCATTTTCATTAGTATGTTTAGGGCTTTCAAAATGTACCTATCCTTTTTCCAGGTTTCATACTTCATATATAGCAAGAATTTATTTACTTTATTTACATTACTGACTTTAATGGCAAGGAATTATTCATGGTATCCCATTTTTATTGATTTAATGTTTGTGTTCTTTAGTGTTATTTCCTCTTCCTTTATATCAGTTATTTGTGATTTTCTCTACTACTTCTCCTTTTCCTTCTTTTCCTGTTCCTTTCCCTCTTGTCTTCCTCACCATCCTCCTTCTCCTTCATTTCCCTTCCCCTCCCACTATTCTTTGTCTTTCTCCTTCTCCCTCTCCTTCTCCTTCTCTTACTTCTCTCTCTCTTCCTTCCTTCTTTCATTAATTCCTTTCTTCTTTGCTTTATCTTTGGCTTGGAATTTTCTTTAGCTATCATTTGTTTATATTCCATTAATCTTCTAACTACCTTTATTATTTCCAACTGTATACTAATTTTTGTTTAATTTGCTCTTTATTTCTCACTTTTTAAGGTAGGAACAGCCAATTTATTTATATTTAAATGTGGAAAGAAATATTCAAACAACCACATCATAATAATTTCTAGGATATAAAAATGGGTCTTTATATTCAGCCCAAATCAAGACTTAACACATTTGTGAGATTTGAAATTTTAAAGTGTATGTTCTCTGTGAAAATAGAATTAAACTAGAAGTGAATAAAAAAATGAAAATTTGCAAATATTTGGAAATTAATCAACACATCTCAATATATTTAATTTAAGGAAGACATCTCAATGGAAATTAAATATATTTGAACTGAATAAGAATAAAAATACAGAATGTTAAAATCTGTTTCAAGCAAGAAAAAAAAATGTTTAAAGAGTTATATACACAGTGTAAGGTGTAGATATTCCATAAGAAGAAGACATGAAAATTGATAACACAAATTTTCTTATTAATACGTTAAAGAAATGTAAACTAAAAACAAAGAAATTAAAGGAAAGGAAGTGACAAAAGTAAAATTAGAAAACAAATAAATGAAGAGATAGGGAAATATCCATCTTAACCAGAATACATTTTAGGTCATCCTAGCTGTAGTTTGTGGAAAAAAATGGCTTTAACATTAAGCATGATGATGTAGAGCCCCCAAAAATGAACACATAAACCTCAAATTCATCTTCATCCTGAGAAAGTAAATGCATTCTTTTCATGACTATAAATATTTGATACATTATTTACTGGCTCCATGATTCAGAAGAAAAATCTGTCCCACCCTCTCACTGATTACCTTATATTTTACACCATAGAAAATAGGGTTGAGTGCAGGTGGGAGGTAGATAGTAGACAGAATAATGTGGATAGAAGGGGCAACATGTCCAAAACAGTGGCTGAAGAAGGAGAAGAAGGCAAGAATATAAAACTCAAGGAAGACAAAAATGAGAGCTGGTATGTGTTAAATGCTTTGAATTTGTGCCTCCTTTTGTTGTAGATGAAAACAGCCTGGAAAATCAGAATATAGGAAACAAGGATAAAAATAATATCAAATCCCAGAATTGTAAAACCCACAAAGAGACCACATATTTTATTGATTTGAATATCTCCTGCAGTCAATTTGACTATAGCCATGTGCTCACAATGAGAATGAGAAATAACTAGGGTGTGGAAAAGTCTTTTGATTAGAATTGGTAACAGGCCATCTAGCACAGTTGCCCAGATTGCCACCACTAGCACCATCCAAACCAAGACATAAGTTGTAAGGATGGATGTGTGCCTCAAAGGATCACAGATGGCCACATATCGGTCAAAGGCCATGGCCAACAGGATATTAGATTCCATGTCCTTCAAGGCGTGGATGAAGAAGAGTTGGGCAAGGCAGGCATCAAAGGTCATGGAGCAAGAGCCAAACAAGAAGACTGCCAACATCTTGGGAACAATGGCTATACTGAGATTTACATCAGTGGCTGCAAGTATTGCAAGGAAGATGCACATGGGCTGGTGCGAACTGTGTTCTGCAGGGATGATGATCAGTAAAATAATGTTTCCTAGTAGAGCCACCAAGCACACTGTAAAGGAGGGAAAACCACTACAAAACTGCAAATGCTCTAGTCCAGGAATATCCAATAAGTATTACCATTCTGGGATCCAGATATGACATTTTGATGAATGCCATGGAATTTAGAGGTCTCTCTTCTCACCACAGATTCTGATACGTGCCGTTGGAGAATATGAACAGGAAGTGAAAAGGCCATAGCCCTCACTATCATTCAGACATATTGAGCATTGAACATATAAATTCATCACTTTTAATTGCAGTTTGTCAGATGAACCTGAAGGTCTACCCTGCATACTGGGGTCCCAGAAGCAAACAATTCTGCAAAAACCCTAGCTCATGGAAGACCTTGATCTAGGTTGTACTTTCTGAAAAGCCACCATTGGGTTTTATTTCCTAACTGACCTGTAAAGGCCAGTCTTCTTTCATTGCAATTAGAGATTCACTGGGGACTCTTGAGTTTTCCCAGAAGATCCCCATTTCTGCTGTTCTGTTTGCATTAGAACATAGTCCTAAGAAAGCTTTCCCTCGAGCCCTTTGCTGCTCATCCCAGGTTGTGGATTATTAATTCCTGAGTGTTTGGCATTTGCTTTGAAATGGGATTTGGTAGGAGGAAATTTTCTTTTCTTATGTTCACTCACTCCTTCCTCAAAATGTTGAACATGTCACTTTTTTGCAGGGACCATGTGACCTTGAGAGTGTATTTGAAGAGAATCCTCTGCTTAAAGAGACAGGCAGGGAGGTTGGTTCATGAGAATTAAGGTCTATGTATGTTTATGGTGGATTTGTGGATGGAATGAGGCTGTGAGCTAGGGAATTTGTTTTGATATAATGTAGTCAAAAGCAGAACCTGGGCAATTTAGATATACTGTCCCTGGATTAGCAAGTTTTTGTTATTTTATCCCAGAGTGTAATGGTATCTAGACTCCTTGAACTCTGGTTAAGGCAGCAATTCCTCTATTTTGCATAATGGGCATTCACTTTCTCTTTTAGTAACTCTAAGCTATAGTATAGCTCTATACTCAGACCAATTAGCTGTGATATGAATCCCCAAGCTTCTCTGAATATAAGGATAACCTTTTAAAACTGCTCTAATTCCTCATCTTTAAGAAATGTAATTCATGTCCCCTTTTAAGAGATACAAAGATCAAATTTAAGAAAACTTTTATCTTCCTTAATCTGTTTCATTAATCCCTCTATAATATTTGGAGCATTTCAAATTTTTTGTTCAATCTTTCTCTGTCTAAACAGTTACCACAATCACTCACCAAAGGAGATTTTCTTTGATCTGGTCAGTTAAATAACTGTTTCATAGTCACATGAAGTACGTGTGTAGAGCTGTAAAAGGAAATTTCAGTGCAATAATTACTAAGTGAATGAAAAAGTAATGAAAGGACAAGGAGAGCTCTATGCTGTGTTCTTTTTAGAATAACAATATGTGGATTATTGTCAGAACATCAAGAGATATGGATTAAAGCTATAAACATTCTTCTGAAAAATAATTTCCTTTCATGTCTATATGGTATTTTGTGGTAGGTAGGGGAGAGGGTTGATTAAGTGTATAAAGGAAGGTGCTACTAGTCATGAATGTGAGTTGTCAATAATGCTAGAAATTAAAGGAGAAAGATCTCATTAGTTAAATGTATCAGTATGTCATGAATATTCAATCAATAATTGTCTGATAGCCTAATGGAAAATGAACAAAATTTTACTTTGCCCTCTCCACGGATAACAATGCTTTTTGTCAGGTTAATTCTTTAGTAATCAGAAAATGGATAAAATAAACCACTTGAAAATCAGAAAGATGATCTATTAATTCTGAATCCCCCATGTACAATTTATGGTGTCTTGTCAAAGTACATTGCCTATTACCCACAGCTTACTCAAATGTAAATAAAGATCAATAACCTCACCAATTTAGTATTAAATGAAATCATATGTAGAGCAGA
Source organism: Dasypus novemcinctus (assembly GCF_030445035.2). Classification (NCBI taxonomy): domain Eukaryota; kingdom Metazoa; phylum Chordata; class Mammalia; order Cingulata; family Dasypodidae; genus Dasypus; species Dasypus novemcinctus. The sequence continues at coordinate 97,975,924 of NC_080682.1, read as the reverse complement.
TTGTTCACTGAAACAGGTCAAATATTCGATACATTGTAGATTATAAAAAACCTCATTATTTTGACTGGTAAGAAACAGTCTGTGGGATACTGAGGAGAAAGAAAATAAAGAGAATTGAAAACTATTTGATGACAGAAATGAAGAAAACTCCATAAGAACATGAAAATTCCAGAACCAAAGTGCTTTCCTCCAGATTCTTGTGTATAAGGTTGCCCATTTCCCCAAGTAAGGATCAAATGTTCTCACTGGACATAAGAATGTGATATCCTCACTAGCTTGCAGATACCTTGCAGTTAAGAGGACACATGACCAAAAAATATTTTTATTTATAATAACTACTTCACCTTTACAGGATATGTTATTAAGAACAGAACAGGGAAAACAAAATGCATCCAAATTTAAATCCTTTTTCTATGTGAGGCAGAAAGACCATGAGCTTGATAACTTGTAGAATTTTAAAATAATTTAATGGCTATCAGGTAAGAGGTTGTCTCATTCCTTGATACTGAGTAAAAGAGAAAGTAAAAACAAATCTGAAACAGAGTCAAAACGGGCAAAATGTAGTATAGGCACCCTATGCCCTGACATAGAGAGAAATGAACTTTGGGGTAAAAGGACCAGAAATTAAAGTTTTTTCAAGGCACATGAAGCGCTAATCTTTACCTTAATTTCCTCATTAAACACCTGCCGCATACATAAAAACTTCTCCTAATACACTGACCTCAGATTGTCTCAAACTCATCCTTTCTCAGTTTTAGTAAATTAAGAAGGATTAAAGTTCATGTGGTTCTGGATGGCTAGAATACAGATGCCTGGGAGCTACCTTGCTTATGTCATTAGTTAGAAGCAAGACATACAAGCAGATGAAACCAATGAAATTCTTCCATGTCTAAGTTGTATTTATCTATAACCTTTGCTTCGTTGATGAAAAATTTTAAGAAAAAGAAAAGAGATGTCGTGGTGACTGACAGAGAAATTATTGACTAAACCAAGATTTAACAAATCTATTCTGTTCATTTCCTTCTAAAATAAACTGTTATTATTATTGCAGTACCTTATCTATTCACAGTCCCCAAATTGTGAACAGGGTAACTTACTAGGGTAGAGATGAGGGCTGGCCTGGCATATGAGTGGACTGGTTGCATCAACTTGTTTACACCAAATTTCAAGCGAAGAAAGGTATTAATGGAAGAATTTCTGGGCGTTCTGAGAGTACGAGTTGATCGCAGAACATCGTCACCCTTCTGAAGCTCTTTTCCCTTCTTATCCCCAGACTTCCTTCCCAGGAGTGTGTTGGTCTCAGCCCTGGACAATATTTCAGAAAATGCTATGGCTTCCAGAAGAAAGGAGTCTCCTAGCACTGTGGACTGGGAGCTATCTGGTCTTGGATCATACTCATAACAAGTTGAGTGTGAGCATGTTAGAAGTAAGGGTCAATAATATGTGAGAAATAAAGATTTCTTAGGTTGCAGAAATGAAAGGAAATTATCTTTTCCATACTTTATCATCCAGTAAGGTCTGTAGGTGAAATAGAATAGCAGGGACTATTCTGCTGATAAATATATTGGTGATATTTCTACTGCTGCTGCTGCTACTTCTATTATTACTACTACATGAATAATTCTCCTGGTGCCTAGTATTTTTTAGTAAATTTCAGTTTCAAATGATATTTAAATACCGTGTTTTTTTCCAGGTTTTTTTTCAAGCTTCTCCAAGCTTTCTCTGTTCTGTAATAAATGAGATAATTCATCATTTTGTCCTCTTTGTCATGATAGCAGTGGCCACTAACTTTACCAATACTGTGTCTATACTATTCTATGGATCTATACAAAATCTCCAGATGGCAAGTTTCATAGACTATTTTCTGCAATTAGTTATTTTCTCAGAAATCTGGCAATATATCAAATATAGGTATTCTGACTCCAGAGTTTTAGTAATTCATTCATTTGCACTCATTACTATACCCGTAATTCACTGATGGTAATATGAAACTGGCAAACTGCCTTCCTCCAGCAGACACTTGGGTGACTGGATTTTATATCGTAATGACTGAAATATGTGAATGATTTCTAGTTGACTTTTTTCCTTGAATGTGGCTCAACTTCATGATATCCACCCTCCATCCTTGTGGAAGTCCATTATTGGTGTATTTGTAACTTGTTTTTTGTTATTGTTATGTGACCTGTAACTATCTAGACTTAGAATCAATTGTCCAGCTTCAGAACACATATAAAGTCTATCTGATTTGTCAAGGGGAAAAAGAAAGTATTTTCCTGAACTTTGATTTGTCATCGTCTTTTTTTTCCCCTTTTATTTTTTTTCCTCTAAGTTTCCTCAGGAATTTATTATAAGATCTAGCACCTCTCCTTTCTCCTTGCCTCATTATCTCACCTACTTTTCTCTTCTCACTCATTGTTGTCATTGATTTTATTTCTCTGTCTTTCCCTGTCTTTTAATTATTTTACTTTTTGCTTTCTTTATTTTGCTCTCTTCCTCCTTAATTCTATATTCATTCATTCATTCAATTTTGCCTATCTTTATCAATTTCCTTAATGTTAATTTTCCATCAAATTACTACTACTTCTGTATTTAACTTTCTGTTCTCTCCTTTCTTCTATAAGCCTATTAAGAATTTTAAATTCTCATTAAATGTATATATAACCTCACATTGTCCCAGAAATTTTCCAGGGATTTTTCACACTGTACATTTTAGCTAATTTCTTAAAATAATATTTTATATTGTTTTTTTTTCTTTTTCACATTCCATAATGATATAGATTCATCTTCTTACTTTGTAATAAAAAAATTCTTGCTGAGAAACACACATCTACATCATAACCCAGGAATTTTAATGCTTGACATTTTATCAAGACAAAAAAGCTTGTAAATTCACAATAAGACTTGTATATTTAGTTTTTATAGCAGTTTTTTTCAAACTACCCCTAAATTGGACCCAAAATAATGTCCCTCAAAAGAAAATGGGCCTTAATTATCAAGTTTGATGAGATTTGGCATTTATGTATTTCCATGTAAACATCATACAAATTAATATATATGTATATTTAAATTACAATATCCAAAAAAAAATTACCTCATGACCCAGTCTGATCATTCTGCAAACCCTTTCAACTCTGGGAAACTATTACTTCATTTAGTCTTCACAGATTAGTTTTGTCTATTCATAATGTTATTTAAATTGAGACTTAAAGTGTACATTGGATTTAAGGGAGTAAAAAGTATAAAAGTATAATGAAGAGTTTCACCAGAAAGATAATAAGAATCATAAAACATAGGTGTGGAGAGCTATAACCATTTAAATATGTTTACATTTCAAACTATTCAGAATATGCTATGGAATACTTTGGGAGATATCAGAGCAGCAGGATGATGTCAGTGTGAAAACACACGCATATGTTGCTAAGGGGAATGAACAATATATTTAATAAAAGGGACAAATTCTGTAAGATTGTTAACAGGGGGTAACACTATTCAAATTTGCAGCTGAAAACTCAAGTATGAATTTGAAGAGAAAACTATAACAAGGAAGTAGAGTTACAAGTGGTTGCACTCATTTAAGCAAGAGATAATTCATATATTTACTTTTACCAATAAAATGCATCAGAATATCCTTCTTATTTCCCCATGAGCCAGTGGGAATTTTTTCTCTCATTGTACTTTTATGTCACCTATTTAATCTATGTTCTTTATAATTCTGTGACCCCAGATGAAGCCAAACACATTGCTTTGGCCACAGCTATTACTTGTGCCTGGGGTGATATTACTTTAAACAAAGACCCCCGTACCTGATGCAGGAAGCTGAAAGTCAGCAAGAAACCATCATACTCAATTGTGCATTAATGGCAAACCAAGGTGCTCCATGGCGTGACACTTGATGACTGTGTCAGATCTGTGGATTGGATAGGGGCTCTGACAGGATAAAGGAGCTTCCCTGTGATAGTGGGTCCTGAATTGTGGGTCAAGGACTAGAGGCTTTCTTAGTTGCATCCTTTCTCCACACAGAGTTGAAAAAATGCCTTTCCAAAATTGGTACTAAAATTTTTGTTTTCAAGCAGGGAACTATTTTTTTTAATCTTTCCCTTTCATGTTGTTACATGATGTAATGGAAATCACCTCTCTGTTTTTATTAGAAAGAGTGAAATGAGTCATAGATAATTAGGCATTGAGGAAAATTAGCAGTGATAATGTGAGGGAATGAGGAATGAAATCATGCAGTGAATTTGACTCTCTGAGAGAGACACTATTGAAGGTGAAAATGACAAGACTGCATTCCAGAACCCATGGCTAATCTTAATTCAATTTATCAGTTCATGAATGGTGGGATGAAATATCAAAAAAATACATAAGAACCTAAGGTCTGTGTTGTAAAGTACATAAAGACTTCTGTAACAGAGGAGAGTTGTCAATTAATAGGGTCCCAGAACTTTCAAAATTTCATCAAAACTATGGGATCATCATTTATATTATCCATGCAAATGCCAGGTTTCTTTTATCATCCAGACACTTTGAAATATTAGAAAAGCTTGCAGTTTACCTTGGAAATAGGGGTCATAATTAGTGCTCCCTTCCCCACATGCCCAGCCCCAATGCAGACGCTGAGACAAGGATTTGGATAAAGGGAGCGTATTTGAGGGCTGATCTAAGGAAGCAATGTGGAGAAGCAGGAGAACAAGGAAATGGAGGAAAGCCAGTAAAGGGTTCCTTACTAAGCTGGTCATCACTGTGAGCCACTGAGGCCCTATCATTCCCAAGGGACTCTCTGAAAAAGGGTAGAAGGTATATCAGACCTTCCGTTCTGAGGGCTGAGGAACTGTGTAACTGTCTTCAATTTAAACCCCTTATCTTGAAGGTCATTCATGAGATGATGACTCTGGTAATCCAGCTTTTTCTGTATAGCCAAGACTACAATGGTTAGAGAATATGCTAAGATATAAAGAAGATGTAAAGTCATAGGCAAGTGTGGGCATTATCTTCAAGTGAGGAAAGTGGAAAGGTAATATTCAGCAACAGAATCATCTACAATAATCCAAAACAACTTAATCCATTCTTATAAAAGGATAGGTAAATCTAGGCTTTTGCTTTTATACCTCTTAAATAGGAGGATTTGAGATAACATGGGACATAAAGGATTATATTTATCTTCAGGTTTTCTAGGACAAATTTCCTGGACATCTTTCTTAGAAAAATCAACATCAAGATTTGCCTAAAGAAGCAATCCAGAGCTATTTCATACCTGAGATTTATAGATTGTATACCATAGTTATGCAACTATAAATAATTATCACTTATTATAGTAAAATAAATAATATCTGTGATGGTTAATGTTTGAAATGTCATTTTTTTTAAGATTTATTTAAATATATCACTTATACATAAACATGAATAAACATTAAGTATATAATAGTTATGGATTTACAAAACAAGCATATATAATATCAAGTAAACATACATAACATCTCACCCTACCAGCAATAATTTGCTTTGTTTTTAAACCTTTTTAACTAATGATTAAAGAGCATTGTTAAAATATTAATACCAACCAAAGTATTTTCCCCTAACCAATCCTATTATTATTATTTTTATATCATTTAATATAAACATACATAAACAATGAAGTGTATAGTAAAAGTTAAGAACTTAGAAAGTAAACATGCATAGCATCATACAGGGGTCCCATATATCAACCCTCCACCAACACCTTGCATTGTCATGGGACATTTCTTACAAATTATGAAAGAATATTGTCAAAATCTTAATACTAATCATAGTCCTTATCTTACACTTGGTGTGTTTTTCCCCCAACCCATCCTATTATTACTTTTTAAATATATATTTTTAGAAAGAAGTATAAACATATAAAACAATCATGCACATGTGTAGAATTCCCAAACAACTCCCCTCCATCAACACCACAATGTGATGTGTCATTTTTACAGATAAAATAATATCATCTGATTGTTACCATGTCCATAGTGTACATTGGGCTCACATTTTCCATACTGTCTCAGTGTCAACATCGTATATCTTTCGCATAGATGCAAGAACATTATATTATTACTACTAACCACAGTCCATAGGTCACTTCAACTGTATTTTTCCCATGCTTCTCCACATTCCCAACACCCTGCAGTAGTGATATACATTTGTTCTAGCTAGCAAAGGACACTCTTGCTTCTGTACCATCAACCACAATTCTCACCCATCTCTTGGTTTACTGTGCTATCAGTTCCTAGATTATTCTCTAGCATTCTGTCAATTGGCATTTACAAAACTAAGTTACAACTTTCAGTCACATTCCTATTTATAAACCAGCTGTTACTATGTGTTACCATCCACTCTATACATTTCCACACTTTTACAGTAAAGCTGATTAAAACTTCGATATACATTAAACATCAGTAGTCCACTCAGTCCTTCTTTTATCTCCTTTAAGAATCCACCATCTACCACTAGGTCTTGAAGATATTTTCCTGCAATTTCTTCTAGAAGTTTTATGGTTCTTGCTTTTATTTTTAGGTTTTGATGCATTTTGAGTAAATTTTTGGATATGGTGTGAGATAGGGGTCCTCTTTCCTTCTTTCAGCTATCGATGTCCAATTTTTTCAGCACCATTTGTTGAATGGATTGTTCTGCCTGAGCTGTGTGAGTTTGACAGGCTAGTCAAAAATCACTTGACCATACCTGTAAGGGCCTGTTTCTGAACCATAGATTTGGTTCCATTGGTCTATTGTGTCTGTCTTTTGGCCAGTACCATGCTGTTATCACTATAGCTAGGTAGTATTATTTAAAGTCTGGAGTTGAGGGTTCACTTTTCCTTTTTATGATATTTCTGGCTATTCAGGACCCCTTACTCTTCCAAATAAATTTGATGATCATGTTTTCAATTTTTTTTAAATGCTGGTGGAATTTTTATCAGGATTGCATTGAATCAATTTGTATCAATTTGAGTAGAATTGACATTTTAATGATATTTAGTCTTCCAATCCATGAGTATGGAATGTTCTTCTAGTTATACAGGGCTTTTTTGATTTGTTTTGACATTGAGTTGTAGTTTTCTGAATACAAGTGCTTTACATCATTGGTTAAGTTTATTCCTGACTACTTGAGTTTTATCTATCATATTTTATTTTAACCACTCTTCTGATACTTTTAGTTACTTTTATTGATATAATCTTCATTTCTATACTCTCTTCCAGGCCCCCTTCTCCTGTCTTTTCTTTTTAGGCTCTAACACACCCTTTAGTATTTCCTGAAAATCTGGTCTCTTGCTTAGAAATTCTCTCAATTTCTGTTTATCTGTGAGTATTCTAATTCCACCTTCATTTTTGAAAGATAGTCTTTCTGGATATAAAATTCTTGGCTGGAAATTTTTCTTTTGTAAAATCTTAAATATATCAGACCACTTTCTCCTTGCCTCCATGGTTTCTGATGAGAAATCATCACTTACTCTTATTGGATATTCCTTATATGTTGTGCATTACTTTTTTCTTGCTGCTCTCAGAATTCTCTTTGTCTTTAGCATTTGACATTCTGATGAGTATGTGTCTTGAAGTTGGTCTATGTGGATATTTTTAGATGGGAGTATGTTGTGCTTCTTGGACAGGGCTATCTTCGTCCTTCAATAGCCTTGGAAAATTTTCTACCATTTTTTCTCCAAATATTCCTTCTTCCCCTTTTCCCTTCTTCTCCTTCTGGGACACCCATGACACGTATGTTTGCACATTTCTGGCTGTCATTTATTTCCTTGAGACCTTGTTCAATTTTTTCCATTCTTTACTTCATCTGTTCTTTTGTATGTTCACTTTCAGAGGCCATTTCTTCAAGCTCACCAATCCTTATTTCTGCCTCCTCAAATCTGCTATTATATGATTCCAACATTTTCTAAATTTCACTTATTGCACCTTTCATTCCCATAAGACCTGCTATTTTTCTATGTCTGCTTTCAAATTCTTCTTTTTGGTCATCCAATGTCTTCTGGATTTGTTTGAATATTTATGATTAATTGTCTTAACTCCTTTATGTCATCTGGAGGCTTATCTTGTTACTTTAACTGGGCCATAGCTTCCTGTTTCTTGATGTGGATTTTAATTTTTTGTTTTATATTCAAACCTTACTTTTAAACCTAATGGAAATATGTTCTTGGTCAATGGATTGGAAGACTTCATGTTATTAAGATGGCGGTCATTCCAAAATTTATTTATCAATTGAATGTAAGCTCTATCAAAATCTCACTTGCCTTTTTACATAAAATGACAACCTAACCCACAAAATCATTTGGAAATGGAAATGAAAAACCAAAACGAGTTGAAAAAGAATAACAAGAAGAACCAAAAAAATTTTGACCAAAAAAAGTAGAAGGACTCATACTTCCTTATGGCAAAACTTAACAATGAGGTCTACAGTAATCATGATTCTGAGTCTGAGATGAGGATAAACATATAGATAAATTAATGTAACTGAGAGTCTCTAAATAAGCCCTACATCTATGCTCAATTGGTTTTAAGGATACCAAGATAAATCAATGAGGGAAAAGTAGTCTTTTCAACACAATGTCAGGAGTAGTGGATAGCCACAAAAGAATGAGTTTAGACCTGTACCCCATAGAATATATGGAAATCAACTCAAAATTGATTAACACCTAAATGAAAGAGCTAAGTGTATAAATCTATGAGAAGAAAACAAATAAAAATTTTCTTGACCTTGGTTTAGGCAATTGTTTCTTAAATATGGCATCAAATGCAGCAGCAATACCAACAAAAAGAGATAAATTTGAATTCATCAAAATGAACTTTTGTGCTTCAAAGGATACCATTAAGAAAGTCAAAATACAAATCCACAGAATGGGAGAAAATATTTGCAAATTCTGGATGTGAAAAGGATCTAGTGTCTAGAGGAAAAAGAACTCTTAACTGAACAATTAATAGGACAGACAATGCAAATAAAATACTGGCTCATTATAATTACAAAGATTGACCAAAACCCTCATATATTATTGGTGGAATGTAAATTGTGGCAACAACTCTGGAAAGGAGTTTGCTAATTTCCAGAACATTAAATACAGAAATACCACATGGCTCAACAATTCCACTCCTAAGTATGTACACAGAGAATGGAAAACATGTCCACATGAAAATTGAACACAAAAACTCATAACATCATATTTCATAATGCAAAAATCGATTAAATCTAAATGCTCATTAAGTAATGAATGGATAAATTGCATGATAAATTCATACAATGAAATATTATTCAGTCATAAAAAGACATGAAGAACTATACATGCTATATGGATGAACCTTGAAAACATTATGCTGTGTGAAAGAAGCTAGACACAAAAGACCACATTTTATATTTTTCAATGTATATTAAGCCTGAGCAGAGTCTCAGAGACAGATAAAGTAGATACAACCCCAGGTATTGGCTCTTTTGAAGGATAAAGAGACCCACGGGTTCTATGGTCATGGCAGATGGGGTTCACTGCCATGTCAGATGGCCCTTCTTTGGAGCTGGTGTTTCTGCGTGATGGAACTGGACTCAGAAGGGATCTCTTTTCACAAGACTTTCATGCTAATTTACTGGAATTGTAGTTGGTGTTGGGGTTTAAGATATATCTAGGGGATTTGAATCTCCTATGATAGCCAGGCCCTGAGCCTCAACAGACTTCAGCTCCTACACTCTGATTTATTGGACTCACCCCACTCAGCTAACATGGAGTTGAAGAAGATCAACCACCACACCATGGAGCCTAGAGTGCCTACAACTGAAAGCAGGAGGATTGCATCCAGTATCCATGTGGAATCTAAGTCCCCACTTGACATAGATGTGCAATGGACACAACCAATCCAATGGCCACAGAGAAAATGTGGCATTGGTGTGGGAAGGGTGACCATGGTGGCTGCTGGGTGCGGGGAACGGGAGGAAGAGATGAGATGGGGAGGCGTTTTCGGGACTTGGAGTTGTCCTGGGTGGTGCTTCACGGAAAACTACGGGACATTGTAGATCCCCCCAGGGCCCACTGGATGGAATGTGGGAGAGTGTGGGCTATGATGTGGACCGTTGACTATGGGGTGCGGCGATGCCCAGAGATGTACTTGCCAGGTGCAGTGGATGTGTCATGATGATGGGAGAGGGTTTTGCTGTGGGGGGGTGGGCGGTGGGGGCGGTGGGGTTGAGTGGGACTTCATATTTTTTGAATGTAATATTTTTTTAAAAAAATGAATAAAAAAGAAAAAAAATCTATATTAAATGTCCATAATAACCAGATACAGAAAGACAGAAAGAAGATAAGTGTTTGCCAGTGGCTGGAGAAGGGGGAATGGGTTGTGTCTGCTAATAGGTATAGGGTTAATTTTAGGTATTAAAAAATATTCTTGAGATAGTGTTGGTTGACATACAACTCTGAAAATTTATCAGAAACCATTAACACTACTTTACAAGTGAATTGTATGGAATTTTTGAATTGTATCTCAATTAAAATAAAATAATTATTCACTCTAAAGCTTCCTTCACTTATGGTTCACCACCTTTATTTATGAAAAATCCACTGACTTGAGGAAAAATCTTGGCTGTTATGTCAAAAGAGAAATACTACAAAGGATCTGCCCATCTTAAAAATATTCTAGATTTTACATATGATGAAGCAAATTGTTGGGAGCAAGTCAAATCCACATTTGGTATAAAAACTGGGATAAATTAGATATTTTCCTTTAAACTCCAGTATGTTTATATTCATTAATTAATAGATTTTATTTATTTATCAAATGTTTGCTGAGTACTTACCATATGCTAGGCATCATATTAGACATTTATGATTCAACAGTCAATGTGAGTGGCAGACTTGGCCCAGTGGTTAGGACATCTGTCTACCACATGGGAGGTCCACGATTCAAACTCCAGGTCTCCTTGATCCGTGTGCAGCTGGCCCATGCACAGTGCTGATGCATGCAAGGAGTGCCCTGCCATGCAAGGGTGTCCCCCACATAGGGGAGCCCCACACACAAGGAGTGCACCCCATAAGGAGAGCTGCCCAGTGCTAAAGAAATTGCAGCCTGCCTAAGAATGGTGCTGCCCACACGGAGAGCAGACACAACAAGAAGATGCAACAAAAAGAAACACAGATTCCCATGCCGCTGGCAACAACAGAAGCAAACAAAGAAGATGACGCAGCAAATAGACACAGAGAACAGACAACTGGGGTGAAGGGAGGGGGAAGGGGAGAGAAATAAATAAATCTTAAAAAAAACAACAACCATCAATGTGATATTGTGGATAATTCTTGATGATTACCTTTTAAAATAAACAAATATAAATATTTAATAAGACCTATTCAGGGAAATTAAAAGGTGATATGGGAGGTTATATAACTAAGGAGAGGTTTTACTAATTGACTTTGTGCAAGAAGTCTATAGTGAAACTATAAAACTGAATAGGAGGTAATCAGGAGAATAAAAGATGTATTTCAAGTAAAGGAAGAGCCTATGCAAAACTGGTTAGAAATGAACTAAAAAAAACTCAATATGATTGAGGCAAATAATTTTAGGGTTAATGATGAGAGATAAATCTGAGGTTGTAAGAAGGGGTCTGATTACATAGGGTCCATACACCTCATGAAAGTGCTTTGGACTTCATTCTGTAGGGACTGTAACTATAAAAGAGAATTATAAAGACAAATGTTGTGATAGGACTGGAGTCAAAGAAATCCTAAGTGCTATTAAGATATATGTTATATTTAAAGATGCTCAAAAAATACAATAAAAAAAATTGATGGGGGTGGTGGGGTGGGGAGTGGGGTATATTGGAACTCTTATGTTCTTAATGTAATGTTTTGTGTGATCTACTAACTTTAAAAAAAGATAATAAAATAAAATAAAATAAAAAACACTAAGTTTAAATGGCAGAAAAAGAATACATCTTATAATAATATTCAAATTGTATTTTTGTTTTGAGTTGGGAAGTTTATTTTCATTTTGTTTGTATTACTCCTCGGGCGATTCATCATGGTAGTTTGTAAATGGATAAAAGGAATATCTTCATTTATTGAAATGAGAAAAGAGGAAAGGTAAAAGGTTTCCAATGGTAAAGGAGAACCAAAATATGCCCCTTAACTTCAGTGCATTCTCATACTAATTTCAGGAAAACACAAATAATTGTTAAGAATTTGAACATAGATTCACATACAATGAATGATATCCATAACATTCTTAAACTGTTTGGAATATCCGTATCTTTGGTATCAGTCTTTGTTTTCAAGCAAGGATTTCAATGTGTATGTATCTTTGACCTACTCTAAATCAGCTGTAGAATGGGGGAAATACTTTGTTGTAGTTGGGTTCTCTTTCACTCATAATGATTCAACTGGTTCTTATGTAGTTGTGTATGTACAAACTACGGTCAGGAGTATTTGCTGTGTTCAAGGACTGGAAGGCATCATTTTCTGATTTAAAAGATGCTACTGCCCTTCCCCACTCCACCCCATAAATACTTAGGTTTTGTGAAAATTCAGGGAAGATTACATATTCCTCTTTAAAAAATGGATGTAAAATACTTGCCTTTCAAAGTTATTATGAGAAATAAATATGAAATACAACCTTAATAAAAACAAACAAGCAAAAAGAGTAAGAATGAGTACCATCTACCAGAAAGTATTTAAAGAGGGCTAGATGGAACCTTGAAGATATTATGCTGAGTGAAATAAGCCATATGCAAAAGAATGAATATTACATGGTCTCACTGATATGAACTAAATATGATGATGAGATTTATGGAGTTGGACAAGGAAGCATAGGTTAGTGCGGGATGGAAGGAGGAATGAGAATAGGGACATAATTTTAAAGAGATCAATTGTAAATATGTGGTAATTGATGGACTTGGCAGTAGCAAATTCTAATCAATGTAACAAACTGCTGATTTATGGATGTGATTGTGGCTGAAACAAGTAGTCTAGGGAGATTAATATGAGTCAGAGGACAGATGAAGGATAAAATAAGGAATGCATAATAATGATTTTGGTGGTAGATAAGGATTGTGGTTAAAAATAAAATGCTGTAATGTTCTACAGGGTGTAAAGAATGTGATGATACATGATTCTAGATGGAATCTTAAGGAAATTGTATTTTAATGATAAGTCAAAAATGCAAAAGAAAGAAGGTATGAAAATCTGGAAGGGTCTGATGTGGAATCCATTCATTATGGATACAATTGTTTAAAAAGACATTTTATACTGTCAAAGAATTTATTGGAATTACACTGGGTGGACCAATGGTAAGTGGGAGAGGGTAACTTCTTCCTTTATAAAAGAAGAATTCATCACCCTGTCAGTGGTCCTTACTTTGGAATATATGCACCCCAAAGTAACATAGTTAGACCCATTTACAATTTCTCTACACATGGCTCTTCTGCTCCTTTTATTTTGACCTATAATTAGCATTATACTTGTTAAATGTATGTCTGAGAAACTTAAAGTTCTGGTCTGTTCATATGATGGTTGAGCCCTGAATTTCAGTAGAGTTGCAAGACCTACTCTCTAGTTCATTGGACTCACCCAGGACAATTTAAAAAGAGATGAGAATGAACAATGCCCATGCCAAAGAACTGAATGTGCCTGCAACTGCAAGCAAGATAGCTCCATCCATCTGCCCCATGGGATCTAGGGCCCCTCTCAATTAGAAGCAGAGCGGGCATCACTATTACCCAAAACCTCAAGATTGGGGAATGAACAATGGACTAAAGTGGACATTATTATTTTACTATAGGCTTATTATTCTAGCAAGGGAAGAACTTGTACCATTGATATAAAAGCAATGGCCACCAGAGGTTCTGGGAGGAGGGAGAAAGAAAAAGAAGTATAATATGTGGCATTTGGGCGACATTGGAATTGTGCTGCATAATATTGCAATGATGGATACAGGCCATTAAGCATTTTGTCAAAACATATAAAATTGTGCAAAGTATAAAGTACAACGTAAACGGTAGTCCATGGTTAGTAGCAATGCTTCAATATGTGTTCATCAATTGCAACAAATGTACCACAATAATGAAAGATGGGGAAGCGGACTTGGCTCAATGAATAGGGCATCTCCCTACCACATCGGAGGTCCATGGTTCAAACCCCGGGCCTCCTTGACCGGTGTGTACCTGGCTGATGCATAGTGCTGATGTGTGCAAGGAGTGCCATGCCACGCAGGGGTGCTCCCCGCGTAGGGGAGCCCCACGAACAAGAGTGCTCCCTGAAAGGAGAGCCACCCAGCGTGAAAGAAAGTGCAGCCTGCCTGAGAATAGCACCACACACACACAGAGCTGACACAACAAGATGATGCAACAAAAAGAAACACAGATTCCCGATGCCACTGATAAGGATAGACGCAGTCACAAGAAGAACACATGGCGAATGGACACAGAGAGGAGACAACTGGGGGGGCAGGGGAAGGGGGGAATAAATAAATAAAAATAAATCTTTAAAAAAATATAATGAGGAGACGGATTTGGCCCAGTGATTAGGGTGTCTGTTTACCACATGGGAGGTCCACGTTTCAAAACCCAGGCCTCCTTGACCCATGTGGAGCCTGCCCATGTGCAGTGCTGATGCGCGCAAGAAGTGCCATGCCATGCAGGGGTGTCCTCCGCATAGGGGAGCCCCATGTGCAAAGAGTGTGCCCCGTAAGGAGAGCTGCCCAGCGCCTAAAGAAAGTGCAGCCTGCCTAAGAATGGTGCCGCTCACGTGGAGAAATGACACAACAAGATGACGCAGCAAAAAGAAACACAGATTCCTGTGCCACTGACAACAACAGAAGCGGACAAAGAAGACGCAGCAAATAGACACACAGAACAGACGAGCAGGGTGGGGGGGAAGGGGAGAGAAATAAAAAAAATAATGAAAGATGTTTAAGAGGAAAAGTGTGGGAGGGGACAGGTGGTGTATATGGGAATCTCCTATATTTTTATGCAACATTTATGTAATCTAAAGTTTCTTTTAAAGTAAAAATATATATTTAAAAAGAGGTAGAAAGAAATTAAGGAAATAATGGTTGAAAATACAATCCACATATAAATTTTGTGACCAAACAAATAAAATTCCAATCTGATGGTATATGATAAGCTGATGCATTAGATGGCATGTTTAGAATGGTGATAAATGTAGAAAATGGACAACTACTGCTAAAGTAAAAGGTTTCTTTTCGTGGTGATGAAAATGGTCTGAATTTTAATATCAGTAATGTTTGTTAAACTCTGTAAATGTTTTCAAAAACCATTGAATTGTCCATTTAAAGCAAGTGGGTTTATGGTATAAACATTGTCTCAATAAAGATTTTTAAAATAATATTTTAGGAACTATGTTTACCATATTCAAACCTGAACGAAGAACAGAGCAGATACTCAGACATTTTTTAAATGAGCAAGCAAAACCATCTTCACATGTCCAGCATCCTCTTTTAGTAGCTATATTTGATTCATCTGCATCCCTCTTTTCCTGTGTCCACAGCTGGTTGGAATTAACTTGATTATTGATGATAAAAGAATGAGTTGTATGTCTTTCAGTCTCTTTAATGACTGAACTTGTTAAGCAGTTGCAAATTAAATTATCTCAGACTAATGAGGGATGGCTACCACTCAGCTACATACGTAAGAAAACACACAGAAAATTACTAGACCTGAAATTGCATGGATTATTAGTCATTATCAAGTATATAAAACAATCCCCCCTTTGTCAATGATCCTTTAGGGACCTGTTTGAATTAGATGTTATTTCCACATGTCCTCTGAGATTACCATGAAGAAACGCCTACATATAAAAGCTATGTATTCGGGATGCTTTTTGGCTCAGATTTTTTTCTTAGATTATTAGGGTTGTTGAATATAGAGAGGTAGGGGAAAATAGAGGTAGGCCTGAGTGATCTGAGTAAACTTTAAAGGACATGAGACTTTTGGTTCCATCAAAGGCATCTCACTATTTTCCCAGTGTCCTAAAGTCAAGGAAGAGGTTAAATACTTTTGAGACAAGGGGAACAACATTTCTCATTCCCTATGAATGAAATGATGAAACAATTAGATTTTAGGAGGCCAAGGCATTTTTTAAAGCTATCATAGAAGTGAGTGTTATATTTCTTTTGGATGATATTCAAAGGAACAAAAATGTGGATACCTCATAATCTCCAGACTCAATTACAGGTTAACATTTCCAGGTTATGACATCAGAAAGAGTATATAATATGTACTTCTACAAAGATGTGTTTTGGAAACTAGCATGTGTGCATATTTCCAATGTGTTCTTGAGCCGTTCTGCATTATATTTATGTATCCAGCATATATTTATTCAGCACCTAAGGCAAAGCAGGCACTGGTTTAAAAAATTACTGGACTATAAAATTACTGTGAGTTTTGTGATTGCTTATACGTGTGTGTGGACTCTTGCTTTTTGCATAGAATCTCATCTCACATGAACTCTTTTGCACTCTTTGAATCCCAGTTACTCTAGATTTAATCCATTATGTCATGATTGCTGGTCCTGATGGAACTTTGTTTGTGCTCTTTTCCTCTGGATATATAGTCTGATGTCATATATTATTGAGATTGTAGTCTAAGAACCATATACTCAAAGAGACTTTCCCTGACTAAACTTAGTTTGGTTGCCTATTTTATTTCTATGAAACTTGTGCCATGCCACTATGATAATTTCTTCCCATATAAATTAATTGTTTAGTGTGTGTTTTATAAATTTATCATGGTAAAGGCATATGTGCATTGTTCAAGGGTTTTTCAGTGGGGTAAACCTCAGGGTATAATAAACGTAGAAGCCTAGAAAATATCTCCACAGTTAATGACATTTGGAAATTATACCTATGTTTACAGGATTCTGGCAAGCACATTCAGGCATAACACTGTGAGAATTCTTATGAGGGCATATTATAATTATAAGGATTTGTCTTAGACAAAAGGAAAACTGAATCCTGTCAAAACTGATGGCAACATTTCCCAAGGTCACAGTCTTGATGGAAGATGGGAGAAAACAGGAAACTAGAATTCAAGATTTGGTCTACAACTAAAGAATTTGTAGTGACTTAAGAGTCTTCTTTTCTTTAACCTTCCAATCCCCTCCCTTCACTCATCTACTTTACTGTAGGGATTCTCATCCACGAACTCTCTATGCTCTTTTGGAACTATGAGATGAAGCATAAAGGAATTTGCTTTAGTGAATATTCCAGCATTTAGGACATCATTAGGTAAATCTGAAATTCCAGTAAATGAATTGCTCTGAATGTGTCATAATATATGAAATCAGATGAATAAATGGAGTAGAACAATAATGTCCATCTATATAGATAAATGACCTAACTGCCTGAAATATTGAGGATGAAAAAGCAGTGAATGGGGTTAAGATTAAGGAATACGTTATCCATAATTATATATAAATTTAAAAAATACATATCATATGCCTATGTTAAGGGTCTGTGAAAGAAAGAAAGAATCGGGAAAAGGTAATACCATAATACTTTGTCAGATTAGTCACATATCCAAAATTACAAATGAGAAATGGAAAGCAGAAAATAGAGTTTTATTATTTCAGAAGCCTCTGTAAGAACTTCAACATCAAGTTCACTTGCAGAAACATCTCAACAATTCACAGTTTTAATATATGCATAAAAACAAATTCATTAGCTGTCCAAATTTCATATGTAATGCCTGAGTCATGGTTGTCTGGATTTTAACTTCATACCTTTTTTACCATGAGATAGAAACCATTTATTTCTATTCCCTAAGTCATTTTGAGTGTGGTTTGTCACATACTCCACCTAAAGCAAGGACACTTTTAACTTCTTGACAATTTCAGTCTCTGGAAGATCCCTTGCAGTAACTGAAAACTGACTAATTGAGAGGAATAGTAACTGAGATCCTAAATGGGAAGCTCTCCAAAAGCCTGGCTTCATCCACCATTGTGTCTGAGTATCATTGATGTGAAAGTAATCATTGAGCAAAATTCAAACCCCTGATGCTTTGGAGGAGACTCCTGTGTTCTAAGGAAGGATTTTCTGTATAATTTACCTTGAGTAATATAAAGGACATCCTCCTTAAATTCCAGTCTATTGGTTGTCAACAATCCATGCTTTCAATATTTACTATGCACCTATCATATCTATTAGTGGATGTTGAACTTGTGGTAAAAGAATGAACATACTAGATGAAGACTATTCTGATAGCTACCATTTGGGTGAAGCATACAAGAAAAAGAAAACAATATGGAATCAGTGATAAAATGGAGGATTTACAATAAGTTATAGATGAAAATATGTCAATTCATGGGATTGTTATCTACAAAAGACTTAAGACTCCATGTAATTGGCACAACATTAGGTGCTTGTCAGGAAGTACAGATAGAATGAAATGAATTAGAGAAATTTACACGATTCTGTCAGAAATTTTTGATATGATGGACTTTATTAAAATGGGCAAAGGAAAAGGTGAAGATATTAAGCCATTAATAGGTTGAAATTCATATCCGAGCCTGCCTCTTTCTCTCTTGATTACTAACCTCAAGAAATATTACTCTTCGTATCTATTCCTAGTTATTCCTGCTTATAGGACTGCTTCTTGGTATCTTCCCTTGCAGAAAAGTGTCCTCCAGATTCTGAACATTTTAACTCCCATCTATGCATTATCACCTGGAATATGACAGTCTCATCAAATGATAGAAAGTCCATACATACCTCTTATAGTCACATAAAGGTTAAGGTGCTTTAATTTTCCTAGTAAAGTATAACTTCCTGAGAAGAATATCTGATCTGTCTATTTCTTTGTCCCAATTTCATAACATATGGTTTGTTTCACAATAATTGCTCAATAAACATTTTTTGAGTCATGTACAAGTAAGACAATAATGGCACTGTTTTTTGGCAATGGATGGAAAAGGTGATTTATATGGTTACCATAATTTGGTGTGTTGTTATTGATTTTATCAACTTGGTCCAAGAAAATTAAAAAAACTAATTATGAATTTGAATTGTTTTTAACAACAGAAAATTAAAGAGCCTCCTGAAGAAGATCTCTGTTTTTCAGCACCTGATTTGGTCACTTTGACCTAGCAACTGTCCCTTTAGAATTACCAATACAAAGAAAAGAAATAAGAATCATGCCACATCTGAACACTTCTCAAACCTCTCCTGTCACCTTCTCTCTGATGGGCATCCCAGGCCTGGAGCACCTGCATATCTGGATTGGGATCCTCTTCTGCTCCATGTACGTGATGGCTGTGGTGGGGAACGTGACCATCCTAGCCATGGTGCTGGCAGAGTGAAGCCTCCACGAGCCCATGTTCCTCTTTCTGTGCATGCTGTCAGTCACTGACCTGGTCCTCTCCACTTCTACCCTGCCCCGCATGCTCTGTCTGTTCTGCCTTGGAGCCCATGACATTGCCTTTGATGCTTGCCTGGCCCAAATGTTCTTCATCCACAGCTTTACTATCATGGAATCAGGCTTCTTCCTGACCATGGCCATTGATCACTATGTGGCCATATGTCACCCCCTGCACCATACCACCATTCTCACTCACACTCGCATTGTTATACTGGGTATAATTGTGGTTGTTCGAGGTGTGGGCTTCTATTCTCCACATCCCATCCTGCTCAAACAGCTTTCCTACTGTAGAACACGAGTAATTGCCCACACTTACTGTGAGTTCATGGCTGTAGTGAAGCTGGCTTGTACAGACACAAGGGCCACCAAACATTATAGCCTCTGTGTTTCTTCCATCATTGGCTCATGTGATGCAATTTCCACTGCTATATCCTATGCCTTCATTCTCCGATCTGTATTCCAACTGCCATCCGAGAAGCTAGCTTTAAGGCTTTGGGCACATGTGCCTCTCATGTTTGTGTCATTCTTGTCTTCTACTCCACAGCTGTCTTTTCCATGTTCACTCACCGTTTTGGGAAAAATGTGCCTCCACATATCCATATTTTTATTGCAAATACATACCTTTTAGTACCCCCTTTTCTCAATCCCATTGTATATGGCATAAGGACTAAGAAAATAAGGGAACATGTTGTCAGAGTACTAAGGGTCAAAGTTGCCTGACTTTAACTGGATCAATAAATAGATGGTTCAAGAAAATAAATAGAAATAACTTAGATATATAGAGAAAATAGCTAACTGCTAAGCTGAATTGCATTTCCCACTTGAAAGTTCTATTACTAAATATCTTTTAAGTTTTCCGAATTCTAACTCTATGAATAATTTTAACATTTTCATTTA
The DNA here is from genome assembly GCF_030445035.2 of Dasypus novemcinctus. Taxonomy (NCBI): domain Eukaryota; kingdom Metazoa; phylum Chordata; class Mammalia; order Cingulata; family Dasypodidae; genus Dasypus; species Dasypus novemcinctus. The sequence continues at coordinate 97,955,665 of NC_080682.1, read as the reverse complement.
GTAAGCATTGATGAAAATGTTGTTAATCTCCCCCTCACTAAGTATCATTTGAAGATAGTTACAGTTAGGGAATGAACAGTAATTGGAAGGAGGAAAAGTCTGTAGGAAACAAAAGCTAATTGGAGAACTATTTGCTGGATAGTATATGTCAAGTGGTTTGAAATAATTTTGATCCATATAATTCTCAGTGATTTTTTAGTTCAGATGATAAATGTTTTATCTATTTTCAAAGGAAATAAAATGAAAGCTTAACATTTAACCTGCTATAAATACTAAACATTTCCTTAGCAAGAGATTACACTTACTCCACAAAAATTAAAGCTAAATCATGAATTAGTGTTAAGGTATCAGCTTTTTTGTTATGACTTCAGCTTCTACAGTACTGTTGATGGAATAATGGGATGTTCTATATAATAAACCAATAACCTGAATTCTACTGACTGATATAGTTGAGGTTATGTACTTAGAGTTTCTTATCTAGTAGTCAGAAGTACCAAATCACCAGGCTACCATGTGCATTATGTTTTCCTCATTGACTGGTTACAAAGAACCTGATATTACATACATAACCTGGAATTTCTTATTAGCAAAAAAAGCCAAATACCCCTTGTATTATTCCCCCAAACAAGGAATGACTTCTTTTTTAGATCTTTTTCCTCAGTTGTCACTGCATTCCCAGTCTAGCTATCTACTTTTTATCTATTACTATCATCATCATCTTCATCATCATTACTATCCCTAAGGTTCATGGACTTTATCTTGAAGCTATGTGCAAAATGATTTCTTTGGTATTTGTGCATTAAAACTTTCCTCTATTCCTTGACTATTAACCCTAGAACTAGAACATGCATAATTAAACATGTGAAGACAAACATCTCTGCATTCATGAACTACTTAGTCCATAGGTCAACAATAGAGAGTGTGAACTTTTCTGTTTTAGAGAACTAGAATTGTTTGGTGTCATTCACTTAACATGAAGAACTCAATTTCAGGAACTACCTTGAGGTGTACATTAGTTATTTGGAAATCATATGTTTGAGATTCATGCAGGATATCAAGATATATACATATTTTAGGAGAAAGGTCTCACCCAAGATACATATTCAAATATCTTCAACAAATAGGTCAGCAGAAAGGACAATTGCAAGTGAATTTATTCAGGTTACATTTGCATAAGGAAGAATAAAGAGAATCTGAAAAATGCTGAATTTTTTGCAATCATGTCCTTCTCATCTCATTAAGTCATTCATTCCAAATGCTTTGGATCTGATATTGAGACTACGATTTCTCTAAGCCATTGCTCCAAAGGTCTGAATGTTCCTTCCATGGTCAAACATGTACCTTAATTAGCCTTACCAAGTCTGACTTAGATTTCCTTTCCCACCACATCAGTCATTTACTGGCCCTACCAATAGGGGCAATTTCATTGCAGAATTAGACTCTTACTTCTCCTGAGTAAAGAATAAAGTCAGAAAGTAAAAGCATTTATGAAAAGATAGTTTTTGTTTTGTGTTTGTGTCAGAAAGACAAGTATCCTATTGTAGGGTATAATTCACCTTTTGAAGCCAGCTTTTCTGAAACCACGTAATGCTCTGCCTTTGTTGTAGGTCAACTATAATATGACATTTTCCTGAGGCATTCCCAATTTAACCCTTTGCCCAAGTTTAATAACCAGTAGTTCTCCATTTCAATATATTTTTTAGAAAATTTAGCTATCTTACCTATGTCAGATATCCATGACTCGTTATATTTTTAACAGTTTTTATACTAATACATTTATTAAATATGTATATATATTTATGATTATTTAGTTCTAATTATATACAGTGAAAATTTTGGACAAATGTATAGCTCTTGTAATTATCAGCCCAATCACAGTAAAGGACATTTGATCCCTCCCAGGAAGTTCCTTCCCTTTCTTCTCTTGATAATGTAGTGATGGGGCAATGAATGCTTTCTGCAACAGGAGTTTTGTTTTTGTTTCATGAACTTACAATTTCTGCATATCAATGTATACAAAGTTAAGATTAAAAAATAATTTACTGTTTTATTTGCAACTACTTGATCTTCCTTCTAGAGTTTTCTCTGGGAAAAAAAGCTTACTTTGTCTTATTAACTAAAAATTAATTAAACTTTCTTTCTCCTTTTCTTCTGCTCTCACATTCTCATCCTCTTCCCTTCATTTTCACTTCTCCTTTTTCATCTTCTCATTCATCACTCAGCCTTCAGGGTATTTTGTTTGCCTTTTGTTTTGTATTTTCACCAATGGTGGCATTCCTTAATTGGAAGCCTTGTACTTTTGTTTCCTTTCATAAGAAAAGCGCTTACTGTCAGGTGCCCAAATTAGAAACATTCTTTTACATTTTGTAGGATTTTAGACTCCATGATATTTATGGAGGGTAGTCCTGTAGGTTGGTTATTGGTTAAGTATCATGTTTTAGAGCCAGTCTGCCTGGGTTCAAATTCATTTATCTTCCCCCATTTGGTTTTATGGTTATTCCATTCATCTTAATCTCAGTTACTTGATTTTTAAAAATGAAATATAGAGCCTACAGCATAGGGTTGTATGAGGATTAATTAATATATGCAAAGAAGGTGAATCCAATGACAAAGAGGAAACAATATATATTAATTATTTTTATTATTCCCTCAGAATTGTAACTCCATAATGTCTAACATTTGCAACTTTAAAAATGCTTTTGGGAGCAGATGTAGCTCAAGTGGTTAAGTGCCTGCTTCCCATATATGACATCCCAGGTACCTGATCACTGGTACTTCCTTAGAATAAAAAAAAGATAAAAATGCTTTAAAGATGACCATTATGTCTTGTCTAATAACTTTGAAATTGAGTAATATTTGCTTATTTTATGTTAATGTAATGTAAATTTCATTCTCTTCTCTCTGAACTACGTTTTGCTCTACCTGATAATATCTTAAGAAAAGAATTTTCTTATTATTTAATATTGTTTTATAACATGGCACATATTGGAACCATCATTAAAGGTTTCTGGTGGATAGAATAATGTTATTTTGTTACAATGGAGCAGTGATAATATAGTTCCCACTTTTCATTTCTTGTATTGATCCAGCCATCCATTATTAATACAGCCATCCACACAATTCATATAGTAGGCCATTTATAATATGTGTTAAATAAAAGCCTTTTAAACTGGATTGATTTTAAATTTGATTCATTAGCAAGTAGGCTGGCTTAATGGAAAAGATTGGATGAGTAGGTTCAAGGTAAGAACATTCCAGGGTGGCTAGAACTTAAAGACACATCATTTATTCAAGGATTAATGTAACAGAAATAGAAAGGAAAGATAACCTAATTATATGCATGAGATAACTGACTTATCTTTATAAAATAGTTATGAAGATTTCTTGTCCATGTGGCAGGCATATTGCCCACTGTCAGAGAGTATGACATTGTACCTTGGGGTAGAAATAATTGCAGGTATGCAAGCAAAGCCATTAACTAAGTTGGTGAACAGGGAAAGATGGTGCAGGCATTATTCATCTCACTCTTATTTAGTTATTGCTCACATCTAAGGAACCAAGTCCAGGGAAAAAATTAATGAAAGTTGGAATGTAGTTAAATTTATGCTGATAGAATTATCTTCCCTATATGATGCATGAGAAAGACATGCCTATAAATCCACATATATCCGAGCTGATATGATAAATGATGTCACTGGGGAAGCTTATGATTAAGGATAAAACAAGCCATGATACCTGGGTGAAAATAAGGTGGTGTGCCTGTAAGCCCATAGACCAACCAACTGACCAGCAGTCTTGCTCTAGCTTCCCTTTGACTCCCATCCATACTGGGGATTTCCTGAGAGACCCCTCCATTAGACAATGCAAATCAAATCTACTGTTAAATGCCAGCCTTCAAAACAGCAGGGCTACAGGAAATGAAGCTGATTATTTATTTCAGAAGACCTCATATTTGAAATGTTTCAGGGGCTGAGATGTTAGGTTGTTTCTTACCTCATTAGGCATCCAACTCTTAGAGAATCACCTCAGAGCCTCCCTTTACACACCAGAGGGCTGGATGCTCATGTAAAGGTGCCAGATTTTAAGACAGACTGAAATGTGATGGTGACAGTTTAACGTAGATGATGTTCTAGGGTTGGCAGGTGTTATATCAGAGGCAGCAGCAAAAACAGCATGCTAATATATGTGCACCTGCATAGAAGCACCATTAGCTGCTCTTGTTAAAATAGTATAAACTTGTGATATCCAATGTAAAAATTTATTGGGGGTATAGACAAATTAATTGGCCAAAGCAATAATCCAATTGGAAAACCAAGGAGAGGTTATGAATGAATGGCCAAGTTCTTAGATAATATAAATCCTGGTAGTCACAGAAATAAATATGTTTAAATTTTTATTCCATTATTTAAAGTGTTGATCAAGCTCCTAAGGTGAAAGGAGTAGAAATGAAGGGTAACTAAAACCTTTTTCCGTTTCCAATAACAAATTTGACTTTAGGTTCTACTTTAGCGCACTTCCCCTTGAAACGTATACAAATGAGTCCATAACTGTTTTACCAGGGCACATTGTTTACTATAAAAATTGACTCCAGATTGATGCATTGCAACTGGACTAGGACTTTTATAAGGGATTATAGTTATTTGTGGTTAACTCTAATTTTGGGTTTCCCTAAATCTGGTAACTAGTAATTGACCTTGTGCCTCTTTGTGCAGCCCTGAATATTATACATATGGCATCTGCCAAGAGGTATTGACTGTTGTGAAATATAAAGCTTAAAATCCAAGGACATTCCACACTTACCATGTAAGTTTCAGTCTTTTGTACCAATAAATTCCTGTCACCCTACATGGAGTACTATACTCACTGAATTCCAGGCATTACTCTGCTTGCTTGTTGTGTTTTTGCTACATATATCAAGAAATGTATAATTTGTCATGTAAACTGCATCGATTCATACTTGATTGCCTCTAAGCTCCAAATATACCTTTTGCCTATACTATGAAAATGGACTTTGTTCTTTCAAGGGTTTCTTTTTTGTTAGTTGGTACATGCTATATTTTGTCAGGAGATGGCACTGGACAAACCTTGCAGGTAAAAAGGTGCTGCTTGCTGTTTCCAAAGTGTTCACTCAGCAGACTCTTTCAGTTTGGGTGCCTTTTTCTGGCTCTAGCAGGATCCTACTGTGTTTGCAGCATTTCCTATCCCCAATTTCTCTTGTGCACAGCAACAAGCAGAAAACAACAGAAATAGCACCCACTTTCCAGTAGTTTTCCCTGGAAATCTATAAACAACATGCATTGGTCAGCCAAAGGGGTGCTGATGCAATGTACCAGAAATCTGTTGACTTTTATAAAGGGTATTTATTTGGGGTAGAAGCTTACAGTTACCAGGCCATAAAACATAAATTACTTCCCTCAAAAAAGTCTGTTGCCACGTATTGGAGCAAGATGGTTGCCAACATCTGCAAGGGTTCAGGCTTCCTCTTCCTCTTAAAGATCCATGGTCCCACCTTCTTTCAGTATCAGCAGTGGCTGGGATAATTCTCGTCACTCTCCTGGGGCTCGTTTCTTTCTGAGCTCAGTTGCTCTGCTCTCTCCACAAGGCCATCTCTAAATTATCAAGCAAAATGTCTCATTTCTCTTCCCAGGGCCTCTGCCATATCTAAAGGAGCCTTCACTCTTCCCTCATGTATCTTCTGTGGGTTTACATCCTAAGTCTCCAATATCCAAAAACTTCAACTCCTATGCCATGTAGTTTTCTCTGTGAGTCCCTGCCTACATGTGAGGCCCCACCCACCAAGGGGTAGGGACTCAGTGTCCTACTAATATGACCCAATCAAAGCCTTAATCATAATTTAACCAAGTAAAAATGAAACCTCCAAAGTTAATACAATCTAATATGCCCAGAGGAACAGACCAATTTACAAACACAATCCAGTATCTATTTTTGGAATTCATAAACAATGCCAAACTTCTACACAACTATTAGTGGCACACTAGAAAATTGATTTCTGGTAGGTTCCAGAGAACATCTTTCCAGATAGTGTCACAGGAGCAGCAGTACAGCAACCTCTTTGTCATTCAATGATCCAAGACTGCTATCTCCAGTGTGGTCTGGATTTAAGGGTCAGGGGAGGGAGAATTTTCTTTCTAGGACCTTCAATCACAAACCTAACAATATTTTCTATTCCTGTATTCTTTTTTTAAAAAAATCAAATCAATTTTATTGGTACATAGTAATCATAAATTCATCCAGTGTACAATAATTGGTATTTGGCATAATTGCATGATTGTGCATGCATCATTTCAGTGATTGTTAAGGGCATTTTCATTATTCCAATAATAATAAACAAAAAACAGACAGACAAAGAAACCAGAAAATTCTTCACCTCTCAATCACTGTTTCCCCTGCTGTACATACTTGCTATTTCTGGCTATTCTTGTACAAGTATTTATTTATTTTTTAAGCAGATTTATTGAGGTATATTCACATACCATATGAGCTATCTAAAGTGTGTAATTAATGGCTTTTAGTATAATCACAATGTTATGCATTCATCAACACAAAACTTCAGAACCATTTCACTACTCCAAAAAGAAAAACTCCACGCTCCTTAGCATGACTTCCTGAGCCCGACATAACCACTAATCTAATTTCGTTTTTTATAAATTGACGTATCTACATTTATAGAATCATACAGTATGTTACACAATATATTTAGTTCATAGTAGTGCAATCATACAGTATTTGTCCTTTTATATCAGGCTTGTTTCACTCCACATAATATCCTCCAGGTTTATCCATGTTGTCATATGCTTTAAGACTTCATTTCTTCTTACAGCTGCATAATATTCCATTGTGTGAATACACCACAGTTTGTTTATACATTCATTAGTTGATGGATACCTGGGTTGTTTCCAGATTTTGGCAATTGTGAATAATGGTGCTGTGAACATTGGTGTGTAGATGTCTCTTCATGTTTCTGCTCTCAGTTCTGGATATATACCCAGTAGTGGTATCTTTACTTCTTATTAGCCAATACTTCATTACTCCAATCCCCTGTTATAGTTAATAATTTATATTAAAAATTTCCTCTTAAATTGTTGTGTGGTTTATCTCCCTTGATTGTAATCAGACTGATACAGAGGCAAATTGTGTTGTTGGAAGAGATGGAGTAGATGATTTAGTAGATCTTTAATGGATACTTTCCATAATATTTTTAAACTGTAGCAAGTTATTGCTACACTGTGTTAACTAATGAATGAAATCCTTCAACTTGTAAATCTCCCTTGTTTGAAATATCATCCCATGCTGTATTTAATATACAGAAGATGACTAGCAGAGTAAGATATTACTTTACTACATTGACTTCAGGGATGCTTAAATTTTCATAAAGAAATGTTCAGTATACTTTGTGCTTATTATCTTTATCATTACCCATATTTTCACATAACTGCATTGTTGAATCAACAATTGAAAGATGTTATGAATTACAAAATTAAAAATCAACAACTGTGGGTCACTTATTAGAACTGAGAAACTGTCAACATTTCTGTACATGTTTTGTTTAACCTCACTGATTTAAATCAGATAGCACAAAGTGTTGCAGAGTTGAATGATTTATGAAATCCAGTATAATTTCCACACCTGTTTGGGAGAGATGGTTATATTAAAATCACTGTATGCATATACCTTTTAGTACTTATTCATGCAGGTTATTATTTATTATGCCACTAGAAAAATCCTCAATAAATATTCTGATTTAGCAATGCATAAAAGAATGGTATATAGATCAGAATGATGAGGTGAAAGGTAAAACATAAAAACAGTCTACTAGGATAGAGAAGTCTGGTTTAATCAGTCATCGGATGACAAAGTATTAAGCTACAGCTCATGTGTACAGCTAGTCAGTGATTAAAATTATTATATAATAAAAATGAAGTGTGTTTTCTTTTTTTTTATTGACTTTGTAATAATATTACATTAAAAATATATATGTGAGGTCCCATTCAACACCACCCCCCCACCCCCCCTCTCCCCCCCCCCAACAACACTCGTTCCCATCATCATGACACATCCATTGGATTTGGTAAGTACATCTTTGGGCACCTCTGCGCCTCATAGACAATGGTTCACATCATGGCCCATACTCTCCTCCATTCCATCCAGTGGGCCCTGTGAGGATTTACAATGTCCGTTGATTACCTCTGAAGCACCATCCAGGGCAGCTCCATGTCCCAAAGACGCCTCCACCTCTCATCTCTTCCTGCCTTTCCCCATACCCATCGTCCACCATGTCCACTTTTCCCAATCCAATGCCACCTCTTCTATGTGGACATTGGATTGGTTGTGTCCATTGCACCTCTATGTCAAGAGGAGGCTCAGATTCCACATGGATGCTGGATGCAATCCTCCCATTTTCAGCTGTAATCACTCTAGGCTCCATGGTGTGGTGGTTGTCCTTCAACTCCATCTTAGCTGAGTGTGGTAAGTCCAATAGATCAGATTGTAGGTGCTGGAGTCTGTTGAGGCTCAGGACCTGGCTATCACATTGTCAGTCCAGAGATTCAAATCCCCTAAATATATCTTAAACCCCAACATTAACTGTACCTCCAGCACATTAGCATGAAAGTCTTATGAAGGGAGATCCCAGAAGTGTGTTTTCTTAAAGAGAATTATGGTTACATAAAAATTCTCACAGCGGCATGTCATGATTTAAAACAACTTGTATACAATTGCGAGTTGATAAAACTAAACTGGGGCATTCAGTTTGTTTCCTGCCTCCAAATAACTTCTGCTTCAAAATCTCACGGAAAGAAAAATTTAAAACTGGGAAGAAATGTGAAACATCTGAGATGTAGAGCCCCTCTCATCACCAGAACTCTGATGCACTCAAACCTTTGCCCTCCAAACAAACAAATACAAAGCATTACAATCAGAATGTTCTTCGACACTATATAATAAATCTTATCTAGTAGTGTAAGTTCAGAAGCCTTATTTTTCTTCTCAAACTTCCCTTGACTCTAAATGTCTGGTAATGAATATGACATTGAGAACAACTATAAAATTGATATAATCTACAGAAAAAAATACTTGAAGGTATTAGAAAGGAATCAAGGCTGCCAATGATAACTAAGGGATTCTGATTTTTGAGAAGGGAGGAACAAAAAAGGAACACTGAATGTCCCTGAGCTCTTCCATCACCATGATGCCAATTATGAGTAAGTCAAAATAAAACCCAACAGACAACGGTAATCTTCCTGGACTGAGAGGGAGATGTCAGAATCAAGAATTGATAAAGTAGCGAACCCAGACTTCTCTGTGCCTTCCTTTCCCTCCAAGTTATTGGCACATTCCTAACCACTGCAAGTGCAGGGTTCACCCAAGAATTCCCGCAGAAAACAGGAATGGAAAGGCTAAAGAACTGAGCCAATATTTCAACAGGCAATGCTTGCCAGAAGCTAGCAAGTATGGATTCTAAACACTGACATAATAGAGAAGCTTTTGTAGACACCCTGAGATTTCTGTCAAGATCTCGATCATAATCAGTATTAAAAGTCTGAGAAATGCTCCATCTCTCAGTGAGAGTCACATCCTAGGAACAAGGGCTACTTCACAAGATTAAGTACAAAGCTTAAATAAGGTTAAAGGCAGATCTTGATGGGGTCAATAAGATAAACTAAATTTTTTTTTTCCTGCTAAAAAATGTGTAACTCTCTTAGAAGAAAGGTGATATCATCCAGAACACTTATAATATTTTATTAAAAAATTGTCACCATCTTCTCAATAATTTTAAAGGCTTATAAAAGAAAATTGACCAAAAAGTAAAGGAAATATATAGGAAAATGTACTCACAGGTGAATCTTAATTTTAGGAAAAGTAGCATAAGAGATTATATAAACAAAATTTAAATATAGAAGAAAAATTATGAAGCTACAAAGAATTTTAACCAAAAATATGAATGTATAAAATTTTGAGACCAGGTAAATAAAGTGATTTATTATCTTCATGGAGACACTGGAAGACTGGTGGTAGCTTTTAAAGAAAAATAGATGGGGCAATGGAATCATATTTTTAAAATGGCAAATGAAGAATTAATATTGGTAATCTAAAATTTTATACTCATGAAGATATCTTTCAAATATGAAGACAAAATAGACACTTCAGGCAAAAATCTGAGCACATCTACATGTTTTATTTATTTCTCTTTCCTTATTTCCCTAGCTAATACCTTCAATGCAATATGGAATAAGTGGTATGGAAGCAGACATGCTTGAATGTTTTTCCTAATCTTAAGAAAATGTATTCATTACTTCATCGTTAAGCATGAACACAACCATAGATTTCTGGGAAAGTATCTCTCAAATTTCATTGAAACTGTCATGAATGTCATCACTTTTTTTTCCTGAATATTCTGAGATTTGTTATATGGTTTTCTGCTTCATTTATTAAGTACACTTCTATAATTTATTATGTTGTTAACTGTACAATGACAAAATAATTTTGACTTGGTATTATTGATTATGATTTATTGTCATGTTATTCATGATTTGTTTTGCTAATTTTGTGGTAAGTATTTTTATGTATATTTGATGATGGATATTGTTCTTATAATATCCTTACCAGTTTTAGGATCAGAGTTCCCCTGATTTAATAATTTAGACTGAAACTATTCTTTCCCCCAGTACATAATGAAAATTTTGTTGTGAGAGTGGTCTAATTTATTGCTTAAAATATTTAATAAAATTTATGAGCAAAACTTCCTAGTAATGGAGGCTTTTTAAAAAGTTTTTATATGAAAGATTTTCATGAGGATATATTTCATTTGACAGGATTAGGACTATTCATATCACATATTTATTTTTTGCCAGTGTTTTAATTTGTGTCTCTCAAGAAATTTGCTTATATTATTTAAGTTGTTGAATGCAATATCAGTAATTCATTCACAAAATCCAATTATTATTTTTAAAATGTCTTTACTATGAGGAAGTATCCATTTTCTCTTTTCTCATCAGCAATTTGTGATCCTTTTTTCTTTTGCTTTCTCCTTTCTTTTCTTTTGTTTTGTTTTTGGCCTTATCATTTTGTTTCTTTATTTTAAAGGAAGTTTTAAATTATATAAACATTACAACAAAAATATAGAGAATTCCCGTATGTCGCACCACTTCCCCCTCCCACACTTTCCCTCACTGAGAACATCTTTCATTAGTGTGGTACATTTGTTACAACTGATGAGCACATGTTGAAGCATTGCTCCTAAGCATAGTCTATAGTTTACATTATGGTTTAGAGTTTGTACCACACAATTTCATAGATTTTGACAAATTGTAAAATGGCTTGTATCCATCATTGTAATACCAAGAAGACCAATTCCAATGGCCCCCAAAATGCCCAATTTTACACTTATTTTCCTTCTCCCTCCCCTCAGAACCTCTGGTGATACTGCATTTATATCAATGTTACAAGTTCTTCTATTACTAGAATAACAAAACATCTACTTTAGTCCATAGTTGCATTTCCACCTTATGTAAGTATGTTCTTAGATCTTGAGGATTTCGGGATGGTGATGCCCACTTTGCTTCTGATTTAAAGACAGCTTAAATCTCATGGGGCAGATGGATAGAACTGTCTTGCTTGCAGCTGTAGATACTTTCTGTTTTGGGGGATTGGCATTATCCAACATCATCCTTTTGTTAGTTGTCGTGGGTAAATCTGATAAATTGAAGAGTAGGTGCTACAACTCTGCTGAGCTTCAGAGCTCAACCAGCAGATAAACAGCTGGAACATATATTTAATTGTATAGTGCTAATTACAGGTATAAATAAAAAGGGCAAAAGAAACATGTGTTAGAAAATTATAAACGAGTCTAATTCTGATACATTGGGGAGATAGGTTATCATAAACTCCAAGGTAGGCCCACTGATGGGGTCCCAATTTTCTGGGGTAGTCTGCCCAGCTTACAGTGTCTAGATGTCTCGAGAGCCTTCAAGAGCACCTCTTCTTGAGGCACCGTCCACTCTGGCAGTCAGTGAGATGCTCCTGAGATGTGCATAAGCATAACCTTTGGAAAGACTTCCCAACTCACTTTGAAATTTCTTAGCCCTAAAAACTCATTTGTATTAATACTTTCCTCATTCGGTCAAAGTCTTTCTCCAAATGCATTACTAGTTGGTACTTGATAATAACCCAGGGTGTTTCATCTCTGGGATTCTTGTCCCATGCTGGGGGAAAGGTAGTGAGTTTATATGGTGATTTTGGCTCAGAGAGATGCCACATTTGAGCAATAAGGAAGCTTTCAGAAGGTAACTGTTAGCAATATATATTACTAGGCTACATTTCAATTTCACAAGAACGAGGTTCATAAGCACATGCATCAATATCAGTCGCCTGGTGTATTAGTCTGTCCTCCTTTGCTAGGCACTGCCCATGTGACTTAAAGAATCTTGCCACTCTTTTAGCGAATGCAGCAAGACTTCCCAGCATGGAAATTCAATATCTTGTTGGTTATTGTGTGTCTTCACTCACCAAGACATTACCTAATGACCACAAGGACACATTCATATTCCATAGAAGCATGCCCCAGGTGCAACCTTCCTCACTTATCCCCCACTACTGACACCCTGCAAAAGTTATCTGCCTTTGCAGCCCTTCTGCAATCGAAAACGTCCCCCAAAACAAAACCAAAAATAACAATAAAATAAAATAATAAAAATATTTTTGCATTGCGCCTATCGTCACTGTAAGATCAGTTTTCTTTTATGTATATTGACAATTTCTTCTGTATGTTTCCCTAGTGTCTTATTTTTTTCCTCTTTATTTTCCAAAAAGCTTTAGAAAACTCACATAGAAAATAGGGGATTCCCATAACCCCTCCCCTCTCACCCACCCTCACCAATAACATCCTACATGAGTAGGTACATTTGTTACAACTGATGAACAAATATTGAAGTCTTGTTACCAACCATGGTCATTGGTGCACTTTACAGGTACTGACAAAATGTATAATGGCCTGTATCCATGAACATAAATCATGCAGAATATTTCCGATACCCCAAAAATGCCTTATATTTTCTCCCCCCACCCCACCTAGAACCTATGACAACCACTAGATTTCAATTTTAAAGAATAAAGTCCATAGCTACATGTGTTAATAATGAGAACTTAACATACTGGTCTGTTTCCTTTTAGTAGGTGCTACTATATACTCTAGAGATTCTTGCCCCTCTATTTGAGAACATAGAAGGATTCCCCAACATGGGAGCTCAATATTTTCTTCTTTATTGTGTGGGTCTTCATCCACTGGGATGATATCCTATGACAAGATGAACACATTCATATTCCACAAAAGTATGCCACAGGTACATCCTTTCCCACATATCCCACAACCACCAATTCCCTGCACTCTTGACCCTTCTCTGTTATATTTGATGAAAGAGCTTTCCCACCATTGTAGTTTCAACCACAGACATACAAATCCCCAGAGTTCACCTATTCCTTCCTCCATCCCTCCACCCCGCATTCCAACCCACCCCAGCCCTCCATCCTGCTCACTTTCACATTCTAGCAACATTGAACCTACTCACATCCATGTACCTCCATCACCCCCATACCACTGCCAAACCACTCCCTTCCACATCATCATGGGTTTTCCCCTTATTGAGCATTGCCTCACCACACATTACTCCCTGTTTGTCTCCTGATCACCTTCCTTCCAGACTCTTTCTATGTAAGTCAGCTCAATATTCTGAGGTCATATCACTGAGGTCATGCAATGGTCCTTTAGTGACTGGCTTACTTCACTCTACATAAAGTCTTCAAGATTCATCCATGTTGTATATATCAATACTTCATTCCTTCTGACAGTGGAGTAATATTCCATTGCATGTATATACCAAAATTAGCTTATCCATTTCTCTATTGATGGGCCCTGAGGTTGTTTCCAACTTTTGACAATAATGAATAATGACACTATGAACACTGGTGTGTATATATCTGTTCATCTCACTGCTTTCAATTCTTCTGGTAATATACCCAGCAAAGGGATTGCTGGATCATATGGCAATTCTATAGATAGCTTCCTGAGGAACAACCAAACTGTCCTCCAGACGGTTGCACCATTCTACATTCCCATCAGCCCTGGGTGAGCATTTCCTTTCCTCCACATCCTCTCCAACACTTATAATTCTCTGTTTTTTTAATAACTACAGTCTAAAAGTTGTAAGATGATATCTCATTGTGATTTTGATTTCATTTCCCTAATAGCTAGTGATATTGAATATCTTTTCATGTGTTTTTTAGCCATTTGTATTTCCTTTTTGGAAAACAGTCTGTTCAAATCCCTTGCCCATTTTTTAAATGGGTTGTTTGTCTTTTCATTTTCTAGATGTAGGATTTCTTTATGGATGCCAGATAGTGGGCATTTATCAGGAAAAAAAAACACAAGTGTTTTCTTCAATTGAGTAGGCTGCCTTTTCACTTTCTTAACAAACTTATTTAAAGCAAAAAATAAATGAATAAAAGTTTTGAATTTTGAGGAGGACCCATATGTCCACTATTCCTTTTGTTTCTTGCACTTTGGGTGCAAAGTTTATGAAACTGTTTCCTACTCATATCTAGGATTAAATTTAATTAAAGGTGTAGAGGACTTGTAAACAGAAAACTGCAGAACATAATTAAAGAAAATCAAAGAAGCCCTAAATAAATGTAAGAATATTCCATTTTCATGGATTAGAAGACTAAACTTCATTGTGATGTCTATCTTACCCAAATTGATTTACAGATTTAATACAAGTCCAATAAAAATTACAGCAGCATTTTTTACTAAATTAGAAAAGCAAATTATGAAATTTACTAGGAAGGGCAATGGATCCTGAATAACCAAATATCTACTGAAAAAGGAAAATGAAATTGGAAGAATCACACTAACTGACTTTAAATCATACTACCAATCTGCAGTGGTCAAAACTGCATTGTAATGGCACAAAGATAGACATAATGACCGATGGAATTGAATTGAGAGTTCTGCTGTACATCTATAAGTATGTGATCAATTGATAGATGACAAGACCACCAAGCCCACTCAACTGGGACAGAATGGCCTTTTCCACAAATGGTGCTTGGAGAACTGGACATCTGTACCCAAAAGAATAGGAGAGGATCACGATCTCACTCCCTATGAGCCTCAGTAGAGTTGCAACGCCTACTCTCTCATTCATTGGACTTACCCAGGTGAGCTAACAAAGAAGTGAACATGGTCAATCACCAAACCAGGGAACCAAGGGTGTCTACACCTGCAAACAGGAGAATTGCATCCGCCAGCCATGTGGGAAATAAGCCCCCTCTCAATTTAGAGGTAGAGAGGACATCACCATCCCAGGATCCACAGGATGAAGGAATAAAATATGGACTAGAGTGGACGTATTGGTATTTTACTATAGAACTATTGTGACTCTATCAATGGAAGTAATTGTATCATTGGTGTGAAGACAGTGGCCACAGTAGTTGTGGACAGCAGGGAGAGGGAAAAAGAGATATGATGTGGGGGCATTTTCAGGACTTGGACTTGTCCTAAATGATATTGCAGGGACAGATGCTGGACATTATATATCCTGCCATAACCCACTGAACGGGCCGGGAGAGAGTGTAAACTACAATGTAAACTATAATCCATACACTGAAATGCAACAGTACCCCAAAATATATTCACCAAATGCAATGAATGTGCCACATTGATAAAAGAGGTTTTTGATGTGGGAGGAGTGGAGGGGAAGTAGGGTGGGGTATATGGGAACCTCTTGTATTTTTTAATGTAACATTTTTTGTGATCTAAAAAAAAGACAATTTTAAAAAATTAAAACAAGAAGCCTACATATAAGAACCAAGACCATAAAACTCCTAGAAGATAATGAAAGGAAGCATCTACAAGATCTTGTATTAGGAAATAGTTTAATAAACATTATTTTTAATGTACCGTTTGTTTTATTTATTAACAAATCCCTGTTACATTATTTCCACATTTTTACTTTTTTTTCATTTCTTTCTTTTTTTCCCCACTTTCAAGTAGAATTTTAGGCAATGTTTATGTGTATATTTATTTATATATTTATTTTGAAGAAACACAAAATAAACAATGACAAAATTAAACCAGAATTCAGTAACAAAAATGTTATCCAAAAATTCTCTAATATTTAGAAATTAAGCAAACATGTCTCAATATTTTATTAGCTAGGGAGGAAGTCATAATGTAAACTAAACATATCATGGGCCAAATAAGAATAAAAGTATATAATGGCAAAAACTGTGGGATGCAATGAAAGCAAAAGTTAAAGAGAAATCCATAGTTTAAAATACATGCATTCCAAAGGAAAAAAGTTTCATAATTGATAACATAAGCTTCCTTATCATGAAATAAAAGAGATTGAAACTACATACCAAGAAAAAAATGAAAGGAAAGATAAAATTTAAAAAAATGGTACATATGAATTTAGAAATAAAATGGATGAATATATGAGAGATATCAGTCTTACCTAAATACACTTTATGTAGTTTGTGAAATAAATATCTTTACTTTTGAGCATGATGATTTGAATCTCCAAACAATGAGTACACAAGAGTCCAACCTGTTCTATGCTAGGAAAAAATATTTTTTTTTCTTAATTATATATTTGAAAGATAATTGTTGGGATGCATGATTCAGAAAAGTGAGTCTGTGGTACCTGCTTACTGGGTACCTTATCCCAAAAGGAGAAGAAAGCAAGAATATAAACCTCAAGGAAGATGAAAATGTGAGCTGTGCATATGTTAAATGCTTTGAGTTGTGCCTCCTTTTCTTGTAGGTGATGTGAGAGTACTGTATATTGTATATGTGAATTACTGTGATCTAAAACTTATGTGTAGACAAATGTAATAATTAGAAAAAAAAGACACTGAGGAAGAAATGGAAGAAATTGCTATACATACAGGGCAACACCTTTAACAGTGATGATAGGCAAAACGTCAAAAACAAACCTTTTTCATTTTTTCATTTTGTGATACCCCATTTATTATTACCTTAATTTTTCTAAATTAATATGTATTCTATATGTAACCTGTAAACTCATCACTATATTCCATTTTATTATTAATGGAACCTGGCAATATATTAGGCTCCATTTTTTTATCTTTATTTTTTTTTCAATATTACATTAAAAAATAATGAGGTCCCAATATATCCCCAACCCCCTCACCCCATTCCTCCCCCCATAGCAACAATCTCCTCCATCATCATGAGACATTCATTGCATTTGGTGAATACATCTCAGAGCACCACTGCACCTCATGGTCAATGGTCCACATCATAGCCCACATTCTCCCACGTTCCAACCAGTGGGCCATGGGAGGACATACAATGTCTGGTAACTGTCCCTGCAGCATCATCCAGGACAACTCCAAGTCCCAAAAATGCCTCCATATGTCATCTCTTCCTCCCATTCCCCACATCCAGCGGCCACCATGGCCACTTTCTCCACACCAATGCCACATTTTCTTCGATTCCTAATCACAATAGTTCATGAATAGAATGTCAGTAAGTCCACTCTAATCCATATTCTATTCCTCCATCCTGTGGACCTTGGAAAGGTTGTGTTCACTCCACATCTATATCAAGAGGGGGCTTAGATTCCACATGGATATTGGATGCAATTCTCCTGCTTTCAGTTGTAGGCACTCTTGGCTCCATGGTGTGGTGTTTGACCTTCTTCAACTCCATGTTAACTGAGTGGAGTAAATCCAATTAGCCAGAGTGTAGGAGCTGAAGTCTGTTGAGGCTCAGGACCTGGCTATCATATGGTCAGTCCAGAGATTCAGTTCCCCTGGGTATATATTAAACCCCAGCACCAACTACAGTTCTGGTAAAAGTAACAGGAGAGGCTTGTGAAAAAAGATCACATCTGAGTCCAGCTCCATCACACAGAAACACGAACTCCAAAAAAGGGCCAACTGACATGGCACTGAACTCCATCTGCCATGACCATAGAACCTGTGGGTCTCTGTAGCCCTCAGAAGAACCAATACCTGGAGTTGTATCTACTTTATCTGTCTCTGGGACTCTGCTTAGGTGTGCATAAGGGCAACTCCTCTGATAACCTCCCACCTCTTTTTGGAGACTCATAGCCATATAAACTCATTTGTCCTTTCCATTTCCCCCTTGATTCAAGTCAAAAAGCATTTTTAACTCCTGGTATTATATGTAGACTGAGATATTCTGCTGGTCCAAGTTGACCCTTTTATTCAAGGTCATGTTCTACTTACATCATCAGATGGTACTTGGTAGTAATCCTTCTGGCACCAGGGAGGCTCATCCCCAGGAGTCATGCCCCATGCTGGGGGGAAGGCAACACATTTACATGTTGAGTTTGGCTTTGAGACTGGCCACATTTGAGCAACACAGAGGCTCTCAGGAGGTAACTCTTAGGCACCCTGCAGCTCTAGGCTTTGTTCTTATTTCAGGTGTACAGGCTCACAAGCATAGTCATTAATAACAAGGGCTCATTGTTGGACCTTCATTCTTTTTTGGTCTTTGCCGTTGCACTTGGGAGATTGTTGCTGTTTCTTTAGGGACTGTGATAGAGTGCCCCTGGCTAGGAACTCAGCACTCCCTCAGCTGTTGTTTTTAACGTATCCACTATGAAAATATCCAAACATTTTTATGTACCCTGGATATATGCCCTGGAGAACTCCCTGCCAACCATGTGTCCCCAGTCAATAACGCCCCACACCAGTATTCCTCCGCTGCCATTGTTGAACCTCTCTGTGATCCAAAACTTCCTGAAAAGTGAAGTCCAATATATTGCCAGGTTCCCATAACAGTACAATGGAATATAGTGATGAGTTTAAAGATTAGATATACAATAAATATTAATTTGGAAAAATTATGGTAAAAATAAACTGGGATATCAAAAAATTTAAAAATGAAAAAGCTTTGATTTGATATTTTGCCTTCCATCACTGCAATAAGTGTTGCCCTGTATGCAAATTGCCAAGGCAACTACTACTGTCTTTTCCTCAGTTTCTACATCCTATCTATTTATTTTCTTTTTTCTAATTATTAAGCTTATCTTCACAAGAGTATTAGATCACAGTAATTCATATATACAATATAGAGTACTCCCACATATCCAACAAAAAACCTTTTCTCTTCCACAGCAATAACCTTTTTACATATTCATACAATATTTACTGAAACAGATGTACAGATATTGAGATGATAGCTTTCAAACAAGGTAACATTTGTGTTTACATTATGGTTTATATTTTAGACTATACAATTTTCTAAATTTTTAATTATCTTATGTTTTACATTATGATTTACATTTTAGCCTATCAGCCCCTATATATTTTTGGTGTAATTTTATATGTCTTATATCCATCCTGGTGTACTCTACTATTGCCCACACAGTTACATTGGTTCCATCTATTCAATACCTATTTCCCCCTCCCCTTAGGGCCCACAGTGACAGTCAATCTTCATTGCTTGAAGGACCATGTTTAGAGATACTTGCAACAGTGTTGAGGGCTTGACATGCTCAACTGCCCTAATGCACTGGGAGCCACCATTTCTCTTTAGAGATACGGTTCCCTCTATTTGATGGAATCAGTCCTACCCAGGATGTGGATACCTTCACTCTCATTATATGGGTCTCTATCAAATGATATAACCCACTATGGCAAGATGAGCATCCACATATTCCTTAAGAGCCTGTCTTGCATCAGATTATCCCCTTTAAGCATCTTAAACAGGTACCTTTCCTTATTATATTTTTGAAAAGGTTTTCTCAGTATTATACTCTCAACCAAATACTTGACAATCTCCTATGTTTGTATGTTGCCCCACCCTCCCCCCAATTTCTTGGGCAATATTACCCATCCTCCCATCCCTAGATCCCCTCAAGCCTGCAAAACCCCACCCATTTTATCCCTTTCTTGTACAAATACTTACCTCCAGCTTATCATAGATTTCACCCTTGTATGTGTCAGCTTACATCCTTCCTCTACCCCCCAATTTCCTGTAAGCCTATCATCCAGTCTCTAGATCTCTGAGGCAGCTTGGTTTACTTATTTCATATCATTGTGGTCCTGTAGTATTTGCCCTTCAATGCCTGGGTTGCTTCACTCAACATAAAGTTCTCAAGATTCATCCATGTTATCACGTGTGTTTGTAGTGTATTTGTTCTTAAAGCCAAGTAGTATTCCATTGTATGTATATACCACATTTCATTTATCCATTCATCTGTTAATGGGCATTTGGATTGATTCCAATTTTTGGCAATAGTGAACAATGCTGCTATGAACATTGGTGTGCATATATCAGTTTGTGTCCTTGTTTTCAGTTCTATTGGGAATAAACCCAGCAGTGGAATTACTGGGTAATACGGCATATCTATGGCTAGTTTCTTGAGAAACTGCCAAACTGTCCTCCAGAATGGTTGGATCCTTCTGCATTCCCACTAGCAGTGGCTGAATGTTCCCATTCCTCCACATCCTCTCCAGCATTTGTAGTCTTCTGTTTTTTTCATAGCTGCCAATCTTATGGGAGTAAGATGGTATCTCATTATAGTTTTGATTTGCATTTCCCTGATAGCTAGAGATTTGGAGCACTTTTTCATGTGCTTTTTAGCCATTTGTATTTCTTCTTTGGAAAAATGTCTGTTTAAATCTTTTTCACATTTTTTAAATGTGGTGTTTTATGATTTTATTTTCAAGATATAGGAGTTATTTATATATGCAGGTTATAAGTCTCCTATCTGATATATGGTTACCAAATATTTTCTCCCATTGTGTAGGCTATCTTTTCACTTTCTTGACAAAATCCTTTGAGGTGCAGAAGGATTTAATTTTGAGGAGGTTCCATTTATCTATTTGTTCTTTTGCTGCTCGTGCTTTTGGTATGAAGTTTATGAAGCCATTTCCTATTACAAGGTCTTGCATATGCTTCCCTACACTGCTTTCCAAAGTCTTTATGGTCTTGGCTCTTATATTTAGGTCTTTGATCCATCTTGAGTTGATTTTTATATAAGGTGTGAAATGGTAATCCTCTTTCATTCTTCTACATATGGATATCCTGTTCTCCAGGCATCATTTGTTGAATAGGCCATTTTCTCCCAGTTGAGAGGATTTGGTGGCTTTATCGAATATTATATGACTATATATATGAGGATCTATATCAGAACTCTCAATTCAGTTCCATTGGTCTGTGTGTCTCTCCTTGTACCAATACCATGCTGTTTTCACTGCTGTAGCTTTGTAGTATGTTTTGAAGTCAGGTAGTGTGATTCCTCCAATTTCGTTTTTCTTTTTCAATATGTCTTTGGCTATTTGGGGTCTCTTTCCTTTCCAAATAAATTTCATAGCTAGTTTTTCTAGTTCCTTAAAGAATGCTGTGTTGATTTTTATTGGAAGTGCATTGAATGTGTAGATCAGTTTTGGTAGGATAGACATCTTAATAATATTTAGTCTTCCTATCCATGAACAGGGAATATTCTTCCATTTATTTAGGTCTTCTTTGATTTTCTTGAACAGTCTTGTGTAGTTCTCTGTGCATAAGTTTTTTACATCTTTAGTTAAATTTATTCCTAGGTATTTGATTTTTTTATTTACTATTGTAAATGGTATTTGTTTCTTGATTTCCTCCTGAGCTTGCTCATTATTAGTGTACATAAATGCTACTGATTTTTGAGCATTGATCTTATAACCTGTGGCTTTACTAAACTCATTTATGATTTCTAGAAGCTTTGTGGTAGACCTCTTAGGGTTTTCTATGTATAGGATCATGTCATCTGCAAATAATGGAATTTTGACTTCTTCCTTTCCAATATGAATGCTTTTATATCTGGGTCTTGCCTGAGTGCTCAAGCAAGTACTTCTAAGACAATGTTAAATAGAAGAGGTGAGAGAGGGCATCCTTGTCTTGTTCCTGATATTAGAGGGAAGGATTTTAGAATTTCATCATTGTAAATGATGTTGCCTGTGGGTTATTCATATATACTCTTTATCATGTTCAAAAAATTTCCTTGTATTCCAATCTTTTGGAGTGTTTTTATCAAGAAAGAGTGCTGTATTTTGTCAAATGCTTTTTCTGTGTCTATAGATAGAATTATGTGATTTTTTCCCTTTAATCTGTTTATATTGTGTATTACATTGATTGATTTTCTTATGTTGAACCATCCTTGCATACCTGGAATGAATCCCACTTGGTCATGGTGTATAATTCATTTAACGTGTTGTTGAATACGATTAGCAAGTATTTTGTTGAGTATTTTTGTGTCTAGGTTCATTAGAGAAATTGGTCTGTAATTTTCCTTTCTTGTGGTGTCTTTGTTTGGCTTTGGTACTAGGGTAATGTTGGCATCATAGAAGGAGTTAGGCAATGTTCCTTCTGTTTCAATTTTTGGAAGAGTTTCAGCAGGATTGGTGTTATTTCTTTCTGGAATGTTTTGTTGAATTCACCTGTGAAGCCGTCTGGCCCTGGGCTCTTCTTAGTTGGGAGGTCTTTAATGACTGATTTTACTCTTTACTTGTGATTGTTGAGATCATCAATTTCTTCTTTCATCAATATAGGCTACTTATGTGTTTCTAGGAATTCATCCATCTCCTCTAAATTGTACTTTTTGTTGGAATATAGTTTATCAAAGTATCCTCTTATGATAGTCTTTATTTCTGTGCAGTCAGTGGTGATATCTCCTTTCTCATTTTTTATTTTGTGTATTTGCATCTTGTCTCTTTTTTTCTTTGTTAGTCTCGCTAAGGATTTGTCAATTTTATGGATCTTCACAAAGAACCAGCTCTTGGTTTTATCTTTTCAAGTGCTTTCTTATTTTCTATTTCATTTAGTTCTGCTCTTATCTTTGTTCTTTCTTTCTTTTTTCTTCCTGTGGGGTTACTTTGTTGCTTTTTTACTAATTCCTCCAACTGTGCAGTTAGTTCTTCAATTTTTGCTCTTTCTTCTTTTTTGATGTATGAATTTATGGCTATAAATTTCTCTCTCAGTACTGCTTTTGCTGCATCCCATAAGTTTTGGTATGTTGTGTTATCATTTTCATTAGTTTCAAGGTGTTTGTTAATTTATTTTGAGATTTCCTCTTTGACCCACTGTTTTTCTAAGAGTGTCCTGTTTAATTTCCATATCTTGGTGGGAAATCTGGGCCTCTGGCCCTTACAGATTTCCAACTTCACTCCACTGTGGTCAGAGATATTATTTTGTATGATTTCGATCATTCTGAATTCATTGAAACTTTCTTTGTGGCCTAGCATATGGTCTATCTTGGAGAATGATCCATGTGCACTTGAGAAAAATGTATATCCTGCTGTATTCAGGTGTAATGATCTGTATATATATTGAGATGTTCTGTCCAAAGTTGAGAGTGGTGTATTAAAATCTCCCACTATAATTGTAGAGGCATCTTTTCTTTCACTTAGTTTTTCCCAGTGTTTGCCTCACATATTTGGAGGCGCCCTTGCTAGGAGCATAAATATTTATGTTTGTTCGTTCTTCTTGAGAGATTGTTCCTTTCACTAATATGTAGTGTCCTTCTTTGTCTCTCACAATAGTTTCACATTTAAGGTCCATTTTGTCGGATATTAATATAGATACTTCTGCCTTTTTTTGGTTATTTTTTGCTTGTGAGATTGTTTTCCAACCATTCCCTTTCAACCGCCATGAATCCCTGCATCTAAGATGTGTTTCTTGTAGACAGCATATAGATGGGTCATATTTCCTTATTCAATGTCCCAGTCTGAATCTTTTGATAGGTGATTTTAATCCATTGACATTCAGTGTTATTACTTTCAAGGAATTATTTTTGTTAGCCATATTTTCTTTGGACTTGTGTTTGTCATGTTTTGTTTGTTTTTTTCCTTTTCTTTTTGTCTTTTTTAAGCTCTTACCCTCTCCTCCAACTCTGCCTCTCCTGTTTTTTTTTTTTCTTTCTTTCTTCAGAACTTCCTTTAGTATTTCTTGAAGGGCAGGGTTCTTGCTGGGCATCCATTTCTGTTTATCTGTGAATATTTTGAACTCCATCATTTTTGAATGCTAGTTTAGCTGGGTAGAGTATTCTTGGTTGGAATTTTTTTTTCTTTTAGTCTTTGACTATATCATACAACTGCCTTCTTGCCTCCATGGTTTCAGATGAGAAATCAGCACTTAATCTTATGGAGCCTCCCTTGTATGTGATGGTTCTCTTTTCTCTTGCTGCTTTTAGAATTTTCTCTTTGTCTTTAGCTTTGGATAATTTGACAAGTATATGTCTTGGGGTGGGCCTTTTGGAATTTATGGTGTTTGGAGTGCGTTGTGCTTCCTGCACATGCACATCCATCTCTCTCAGTAGATTTGGGAAGTTTTCAGCCATTATTTCCACCAACACCCCTTCTGTCCCCTTTCCCTTCTCTTCTCCTTCCGGGAGGCCTATAATATGTATGTTTGTGCATTTTGCATTGTCATTCAGGTCCCTAAGTCCTAGCTGGATTTTTTCTTTCTTTTTATTGATCCGTTCTACTATCTGTTTAATTTCAGATGTACTGTCTTCCATGTCACTAATTCTCTCCTCTGCCTCTTCTAATCTGCTGCTATTTGCTGAAAGTGTATTTTTGATTTCTTGAACTGTGGTGTTCATCCCCATCATATCTGTTATCTTTTTGTGTATGTCTGCAATTTCCTCTCCAAATGTTTTCTTTATATTGTTAATCTCTTCCTTTACTTCATTAAGTTGGTCTCTAATATATGTTTAGAGATCTTTAATTACTTATCCAATGATCTGCTCCCCTTCCTGGTTTTTAGTTTGTTCAGTGGATTCAGCCATGTTTTCCTGATTATTGGTTTGGTTTGTAGTTTTTGTTGCTGTCTTGTTATCATTTTATCTTGATGGGTTTAATCAGTTCCTTAGCTTCTTTGTCTAGTCTTGGGGATTAATTAGTTGTTGTTATTACATAAGTGTTATGTCTTCTCTTTGTCACTTTGTTCTTCTTATTCTATTTTCTTGTTGCTGGCTAAGTTCACTTTGAAGGAAAATATTAGGGCCAGGGAAAGCAAAATGAGTAAGAAAAGAAAATGTGTAAAGTAGTATTGGTAATAAATGTTAACACAACAACAATGTGAGATCTGGGAGAATGGATATTAGACTCATGTAAGTTGGTAGAGTTATAACAGTAAGTAGAGTACCTATAACGAGACAGTCGACTGAATATGGGGAGGAATATAGTATGAATTAAAAGGCCAGTGTTTTCATGAGAGAGGGAAAGAGAAAAGAAAGACAATAATATCAAGAGTGGATCAAAGACAGAAAACAGAACAATGGTATTAGAAATTAAAAGCCAGACAATTTTGGGGCCAAAGAAAGGGAGGTGGAATGTAAGAGAGACAGTAGATGATTGAGGATAGCAAGATGTGGGGGAAAGGGGATAGTGTAGAGGCTAAAATCAATTCACACAGAAAAGAGGAAATGGAGGATGAGAAAACACAACAAATGTGAAGCATTCCCTGCAACACCTATTATATAAATAAAATAAAATATGAAGAAAAAGAAAGACAAGAAAAAAAGAGAAGAAAAAGGGGGTGGGAAAAGAAAAGGAAGTGAAAGAAGCAAGAAAAGGAAAAGGAGAAAAAAAAACCTAAATAAACAAAAAAGGACTTTGGAGGAGAAAATGGGAGAAAAGACCAGGAGATAATGCAATATTAGCAACCAAGACAAAAAAAAAGAAATGAAAAAAAGAAAAGAAAAAAGAAAAAAAAGTGCCTAGGGCTAGGATAATCAAAGACCTCAGATGGACCTCAGGGCTCAGTGGATTCAGGGATGGGAAGTCTGTGATATTGCAGACTCAAGGTGTGTGAGTCTCTGAGGCATGGGCCACCAGGGTTGAGGGGACACAGAACTGGGAACCACGAATCTGGTTAACAGGGGGCCTGGGAGCACCGCAGTGCAACACAGCCTTCAGGGATCCTCGCAGCTGGGTGGCAGCCCTAGGGGGAGTGGTCCCACCTGCAAACTCTGACCTCCGTGTCAGAAACCCAAAATTCCACCTCTCACAAGGATCTCTTCTATCACTGTCTCACCAAATCGACATGCAGATACCTCCTGCCCTGCAAGCCCCCAAAACAGCCTGCTGGGGGTGCTGCTGCACTACAAAGTGTTCAGGGACCGCCACGGATGGGCCGCCAGCCTTAGGTGGAAGGGTTCCTCCTAGAACTTCTGACCTCTGTGTCAGAAACTGAAAGTTCCACATCTTGCAAGAATCTCCTCCATCACTGTCTCACCAAATAGACTTCCAGACACCTCCCACCCTGCAAGTCTTCGAAACAGCCCGCTGGGGGTGCCACTGCACTACAAAGAGTCCAGGGACCGCCACAGACAGGCTGCCAGCCCTTGGTGGAAGGGTTCCTCCTGGAACTTCTGACCTCTGTGTCAGAAACCCAAAATTCCATCTCTTGCAAGAATCTCTTCCGTCATTGTCTCACCAAATTGAGACACCTCCCGCCCTGCAAGCCCCCAAAATAGCCCTCTCAGGCCTTGGGAACTCCCCAGCACAACAAAGCCTCCAGGAATCGCCACCGCCAGGCCTCCAGTCCCAGGGGGAAGGGTCCCACGTAGAACCCCGACCTCCATGAAAGACACCCAAATTTCTACCTCTTACAAGAATCTCCTCTGTCACCGTCCCACCAAATCGATGTACAGATACCTATTGCCCTGCAAACACCCAAAACAGCCCGGTCCAGCAAGACTCCAACTCCACTCAGCCGCCTCTTTGCAGGAGAGATTATAAGGTGCACTCACTCAGACGCCATCTTGCCCCACCTCCAGGCTTCATTTTTAAAGATATTTCAAACTATAGAGAGGTTCAACTATGGCAGGGGAGGAACACTGGTGTGGGGTATTATTGATAGGGGGCACATGGCTGGGAGGGAGTTCATCAGGGCATGTATACAGGGCACATAAAAGTGTTTGGATATTTTCATAGTGGTTACAATTAAAAATGACAACGGGGGGAGTGCTGAGTTCCTAGCCAGGGAAGCTCTATCACATTCCCCAATGGAACAGTAACAATTCCCCAAGTGCAATGGCAAAGACCAATAAAGACAGATGGTCCAACAATGAGATGTTGATATTGATGGCTATGATTATAAGCCTGTGTGCCTGAAATATGAACTAGGCCTAGAGCTGCAGGGTGCCTAAGAGTTACCTTCTGAGACGCTCCATGTTGCTCAAATGTGGTCACTCTCTAAGCCAAACTCAGCTTGTAAATGCATTACCTTCCCACCAGCATGGGGCATGACTCCCTTGTGCCGAGGAATTACTACCAAGCACCAGCTGATAACATAACTAGAAAAAGACCTTGAATAAAGGGTTAACTCAGACCAGCAGAATATCTCAGCCTACATGTAATAACAGGTGTTAAAAACTGCTTTTTGACTTTGGATAAAAAGGGGAAGTGGAAAGGACAAATGAATATATATGGTTATGAGTCCCCATAAAAGCATTGGGAGGTCATCAGAGGGTTAATACTTAATGCACACCACAGCAGGGTACCAGAGACAGCCAAAGTAGATAGAAACCCAGTTACTGGTTCTCCTGTGGGCTACAGAGACCCACAGGTTCTATGATCATGGCAGATGTCTCTGGAGTTCAGGGCCTTATCAATTGGCCCTACTTTGGAGTTTGTTTTCCTGAGTATGATGGAGTTGGACTCAGATATGATCTTTCTACACATGTCTCTTCTGTTTCTTTTACTAGGCCTGTGGTTGGCACTGAGGTTGGTGTATATCCAGAAGATCTGAATCTCTTGACTGTCCATGTGACAGCCAGGCCCTGAACCTCAGGAGACTTGCAACTCCTACTGTATGATTTATTGGAATTACCTTGGACAGTCAACAGGGAGGTTAAAAAGGACAACCACCACACCAAGGAGCCAAGAGTGCCTACAACTGCAAGCAGGAGAATTGCATCCATCATCCATGTGGAATCTAAACCCCTCTTGATATAGAGGGGGAGTGGACATAACCATCCCAGCATCCACAGAATGGAGGAACAGAGTGAGCTTACTGATATTCTACTATGAAACTATTGTGATTAGTAATGGAAGAATTTGTAGCATTGATGTGGAGAAATTGGCCATTGTAGCTGCTGAGGGTAGGGAGAGGGAAGAAATGATATGATGTGGGGGCATTTTCAGGACTTGGAGTTGTCCTGGGTGGTACTGTAGGAATAGATGCTAGACATTGTATGTCCTGTCATGGCCCACTGGGTGAACTGGGAAAGAGTGTAAACTACTGTCAGAGTCGATGGACCCGAAGGGTATCGGGAATGAGAGACAAAGAGAGACTGGGTTCAGGGAATCTGCGATCATTGATTCCTCAAGCTCATCAGACAAGTTAATTAATCTCAGGGGCTTCTTTATATACCCCAAGCAATTGTGAGAACCAGCAATTATTCTAGCTAACTATTCCCATTATCTCATTCTAAATAACACAGTGCACAGTGGATAAGATAGTTACCAAAGCTCATAATGTTCTATTATATTATTGAAACAAATATACTCATTAATCTTGTTGCCCAGGTTACTTGAGATATCAAGTCTGGGTTCTGCTGGAATGTTATGTTTCCCACAAACTACAATGTAAACCACTATCCATGTGGTGCAGCAGTGCTCCAAAATGTATTCAACAAATGCAATGAATGTGCCACAATGATGAAAGAGGTTATTGATGTGGGAGGAGTGGGATGAGGGGGGTGGGGGGCATATGGGGATGGACCTCATATTTTTTTAATGAAACATTTTTTAAAAATAAAGAAAAAAAAGTTTAAAAGCCTGGAAAACAGGATCGAGCACACACGAATAAAAAGCATGTCAAATCCCAGAATTGTAAAACCTACAAAGAGACCATATATTTTATTGACTCAAATGTGTTCTGCAGCCAACTCACAATAAGAGTGGGCAATAACAAGGAGTTTAGAAGATCCCATCTTTTGTTTAGACTGGTTAATAGGCTATCCAGCACTGTGGCTCTGATTGCCATCACTACCTAATATAACCCAGTATGGAATGTGTAAGGATGATTAGATGCTTCAAAGGAACACAGGTGGCCTCATATCAGTTAAAGGCCATGGCCAACATGATGCCAGGATTTATGCACTACAGAGTGTGGATGAAGAAGTTTTGGGCTAAATAGTTTTCTGCCAGGAAGATAAACAAGGGCTGGTACAAAGTGTGTTCTGCAGAGATGATGATTTGTAAAATGATGTTTCCCAGTTGAGCCACCAGGCACACTATAGAGGAGAAAGCCAATCCAAAATTGCATAGGCTCTAGTTCAGGTATCACAATTAGAATTCTGGGGTCTGCCTATGACTCCAGACTTTTGATGGATGCAATGGAAGTTAATGATATCTCTTCTCACCACTGATTCTGATAACTGAAAGAGAACATGAATGGGAAATGAAAAGGCCACATTGGTCACTAACATTTCATACATATAGAGCAATGAACAAATTAGTTCAGTAATTTACATGGAAATTTGATCAAATGATACTGCGGTTCTATGACCCACAAGAAAATAACAGAAGGAAGCAACCCTGTAATGCTTCATTCAGTAAAACCATATATCATGGTGAGAAAAGAGGAGAAGGTTTCAGGATTTCTTACTTGAATGGAAACCATTTCTCACTTAAATGGAAACCATGACCCTTGGTGCACTGATCTTTTGTGACATCCATGAGCTCAAGGCTGAGCTGCCTGAAAATCCACCTTCGGGCTTTATGTCTTCACCAACTTGTACATGCCAGCCCAATTGCTCTGCAAGTGAAAATTTCTGTTGTCATGTTTGCTCATAGACCTACGAAAGCCCTCATTTTGAGTTAGACTGCGCTTTGACACAGATAGAGGGTATGCAATTATCTCTGAGTCTGTGGCATTTGTTCTTAAGTGGGATTTGCTAGGGTAGAGTTTAGTTTTCTTATATTCACTCATCCCTTCACCAAAATATTCAACAAGTCACTGTGGTGCCATGTGATTGTGGCCCCTTGGGATTGAGTGGTAGGAGTTGTTTTCAGAAACAGCCAGGTGGTAATGCTTCACAAAATGAGTTTAGCCCCATTTATATTTAAGGTGGATCCATTTAGCGGAATAGGGAGGGTGGAATACAGACATTGGGCAAGATTAGGTGATTACATAGGATTAGGAAATTTTTAAAAAAGAGAGGTTACAAAGGAAAAGAATTTAAGGAAAAGGGACAAGTTAAAATAAGATAATGTGTAATGCAAATCAGAATCTGGCTAGATTTACACACACCTACATTTGGGTTAGTAAGATTTTATTTCTTCCCACCCAATGTTTAAAGTTCTTTAACTCCTCAAACTCTGCTCAATGTCACATATCTTCTGATTTGCATAATGGGATCCATTTTCTCTTTTTAATAACTATGCCATACCATAGCTCTGTATTCTATGCAATACTATGACTAGATAACTATAGTTTAAATTCTGAAGCTTCTTTGTATATAATGCTAACCTCCCTAGTTCTATACTCTTTTTCTTTGTATTTACTTGTTTTCCCTTTTGAGAGACGCAAGTAACAAATTTAAGAAAACCTTCCTCTCCCCTTAATTTCAATTGTATTAATCATTGTCTAATATTTGAAGTATTTCACAATTGTTCTGATTTATCCCTGACTAAATCACATTCTGAAAAAAGAAGTTTTCTCTAATCTGGTAGCTTCCATGCATCCTGGAAAGGGAAGCCCTTTATGAATAGTCATGGGAGTCTCTATTTCTGTTTCTCTCTGAAGAGAAATTTCTTAAAAATTGTTGGATATTGTGTGAGGGTATAAAAGTACTTTTTGGGGCAAGGATTCTAAAGTAAAAGAAAAATTGGTGAAGGAACACTGAGAAATTTTTGCTTAAGATCCTGTAACAATAACAATTAATGGTCTATGGCCAGAAAAATCAAGATATGGATTAAAGCAATCAGTATCAGTGTAAAAATAATTTATATGATATTTATATGTGTATATAAGGGTACATATTAGGGAAAATGGTAAAGTAAATGGAGGGCTATTAATTATGTGTATAGAGGATTACTAATTATGAAATAAAGAGAGATCTCATAATCTAAATAGATCACTAACTCCATGCTTATAAGTCAATAAATGTCTGATAGCCTAAGGAGAAAAATCATACTTGCCCCACTCCCTGATGGCAAAGCCTTAATTATATTACTTTATTTATTAGCATGTTGTTAAAATTGAGAGATTGAAAATTAGAAAGATGGTCTGGTCAACAAGCCAGGATCCCCTGTTTACCATTTAATGGATTTTGAAAAGTCATGTACTTACTGTCCGGGTTTGAACCTTTTGTGGATGCCAGAAAATTCTGTTCTTAAGCTAAGCCATACCTGTACATGTAAGCCTATTTTATGTAGGACCTTTTGGTTAGATTCAGTCAAGGGAACTTTTGATCAAGTTGCATTTGACTAAATTGCTTCAGTTAAGGGCCTTCGGTTAGATTGAGGAACCCAATATAGGTACTAATCCTCTTACTGCAGTCTTATATAAACAGAACACAGAGGGAAAAAGCTGCCATTTTAACATGCCTTATGAGAGAGGACTCAAGGACGGCACAACAACAGAAAGACAAGGAAACACCAAGAGACGAAGAGAGACCAGAGACTGGAATCAGTGGAGCAGCCAAAACTCAGTCATTGAGGCCCTCTAGAGGCTTGGCATGCAGAGCAGTTCAAAGCTGAAAGAGAAAGTTCTGGAGGAGAAGAGAGAGTCAAATGGGCCACCATTATGCCCTGCTACATGCCTGATTGCCTCAGCTACAATTCGAAGAGATATCATATTTGATGATGTCTTGATTTGGACATTTTCATAGCCTCAGAAGTGTAAGCTTTTACCTTAAAAATTCCTATTAAAAAAACCCAGCCCATCTTAGCCACATTTTACTACCCTGTAAAATAAGGACAAAAACCTTACTTACATTACTGTTTAATGAGATCATATGTAGAACAAATCATTGGCTGGAAAAGTTCAAATACTCACTATATGGTAGCACATGAATTTCTACTTATTTTGTCAAGACAGAAATAGGTAGTAGAATATGAGTTAATGTAAAAGACATACACACATACCAGTGAAATTCCTGATAATAGAAATGAAGAAATTTCCATGAGAGGATGAAAATTCCAGAGTCAAATCACTTTTCTCCATCTTCTTTTTTATACGGCTGCCCATTCCTCCAAGCATGCATGCATGTTCACAGGTGAAATAAGAGGTGATATGCTGGCTACTTTGTAGACATACTTGCAGTTAAAAAATGTCACATGATTAAAAAAACATCAACTTTATATTTGCAAAAATTATTCTTCCTTTACAAACTTTGTAGGGACAAAGAAGTGCATCCAAATGATAATAAAGTAATTGTCTCATTCCTACATATTGAATGGGAGAGGAGATAACAGGTGATTTCCAAGAGGGTCAAAAAAAAAAGTAGTTTGATGTGTCTTTGACCTAACATGGAGAGGACTGAGCTTCCATTAAGAGAAGGCCTGATAATAAAACTTAGTAAGTTATATGATGGTTTTATCTTTCTCCTACTTTCCTCATCAAATAACCGTTTTACCTTCCTCTATCCCTACATACACACACACACACAAACATCTCTAAAGAAAAAGGCTACATATTGCCTCAAAATCATCCTTTCTCATTTCAGTAAACCAAGGAGCATTAGGGTTCATGGAGCTCCAGGTGGCTATAAATCAGATGCCTGGGAACCAGCTTGCCTATGTCATTAATTACTTGGAAGCCAGAGATACAAGATGAGATCTAAATACCAACGAATTTTTTCACATCTAAATTATATTTATCTACCACCTATACTTTATTGATGAAAAATTCTAAAAGCAGAGAAAAAAGATGTCTTTTTATTTTTTGATTTAACAATCCCATTTTATTCATTTCCTCCTAAAACAAACTGCCATGGCATTCCCTTTTCTATTCCCTGTTCTCATACTGTGTGCTGAGTAACCTACTTGAGTAGGACTGAGGGCTGGTCTGGCATGTGAATGGGCAGGTTGCTTCAACTTGTTTCCATCAAATTTTGTGCAGTGAAATAAATTAATGGAAGTATGTCTGGACTTTTCTGGGAGCCTCTGATGATCCCTGAACATTATCATCATTCTGAAGCCCTTTCAGCATCAACATCCTTCTTATTCCCAGATTTCCTCTCAAGTAGGCCTCAGCCCCAGAACATATGTTCCAAATGCTCTGGTTTCTAGAATGAAAGAATCTCCCAAGTTTGAGTACTAGGAAATATGTGGTTTTGGGTCACATTCAGATAAAGCAAAGCCTGAGGTTTTTATGAGTGTAACAGGATATGAAAAATTGAGATTTTCTTAGGTTATAGAAGTGTAATTATCTTTTAGACCCTCTGTTTCCTGGCAAATCCTAGAACTGAAATAGAATAGTAGGAGCTATTTTGCTGATAAATATAATGGCAATCTTTCTCCTGCTTTTGCTGCTACTACTACAACTATGTAAATAATGCTTCCAATGCCTAGTACTTTGTAGTAACGTTCAGTTTTAAATGAAATTTAAATATTTATTTATTCAGAGACACCTTTCTCTAAGTTTATTCTGTTATTAAGAAAAAAGATAATTCATCTTTATGTTCTCTTTTCATGACAACAGTTGGCACTAACTTCATGGCAATGCTGTGTATTATTCTATTGATGGTCACAAAATCTCCAGAAGTCAAGTTTCATAGAATATTTTCTGCAATGAATTAATTACCCCTTTAATCTGGCAATATTTCAAATGTTAACTATTTTTCTGACCCCAGAATTTCAGTAGTTAACTCATTTGCTTTAGAAAACCAATAATTCACTGATGGTAATATGAAGTTGGCAAAATACCTACTTCCAACAGATTCCCAGGTAAATAGGTTTTAAATCATGATAACTAAAATATGGGATGAATTCCATGTTTATATTTTTTCTCTGAGTTTGTCTCAACTTCCTTATACTCATCCTCCAGTCTTCTGTGAGGTCATCATTGGCTGGTTTATGTCCAGAAGTTTAGTGTTGTTGTGCTTTCAGTCACTGTTGCTGGGAAAATATAATTAAAAACGAAATCTTCTCCTTACCTAGAAATACCTCCACAAAGGTGGAAGTGAAAGAAAAATCATATTTTGAATAAGCATTAAACCAGAATGCATTGCATCACAGGTAATCCACAAAGACATCACAAAGACAGAGAGAGAAATCATCATCACCATTTTTATGGGTCAGAAGTGGGTACAGCCCATTATATAAACATTCTTAAGATAGAGCTTACCTTTATGACTGGAGGTAGGTTTACAATTTGGACCCAGGAACCCCCAGGAAGTTACGCTAATCTCTTTCCAGAAAACTCCGATAGGGGCTATATATTCCTCGATTATACTCAAAATGACAAAGACAGAACTTAAAATTACAAGCTTTTAAAGCAAATACTAACAAATGGTACAAAGGAAGTTTCTTCTTTTTTGTGCAATGGGAAAATTAATTTTCAAATTTCTCTTTTTTTGCCCTTACACTGTCTAGCACCAGAATCATTTTCCCAGCCTAGAACACATAATTTTTTTTCTTGTCAAGGAGAGAACAAAATATATTCATGCACTCTGTGTTGTCTTAATTTCTTCCCTTTTCCTTATTCCTTTCATTTTCCTCACAAATTTATTATAAGGCCTGATATTTCTCCCTTTTTCCCATGTCATTGTCACACTTTTTTCACTATTCATCCATATTTCTCCATTGGATAAACCCAAATAGCCTCACACTGTGACATATTATTAAACTGTTGAATGCCCAAGATAAAAATGATAATTTTGAAAGCCACAAGGAGAAGTAATATGTCACATGCAAGGGAGTCTAGGTAAGACTAAATGCAGATCTTTCATCAGAACCATGGTTACAAGAAGGATGACATATTTAAAGTGCTGAAAGGAAGGTATTGCTAACTATGAATTCTATATCCAGCAAAACTGTCTTTCATAAATGAGGAAGAAATTAAGACATTTCCCAAAAAACAAAAGCCAAAGAAAAATATCACCAATAAACCTGCCCTATAAGAAATGGTAAAGGGAATTCTACAGGTTGAAAGAAAGAGACAATAGATCGAAATAAAATTAAAAGAAAGATTTCCAGTGAAAGTTATGACATGAATAAATATAAATATCCCTTTAATTTGAACTTATAATTGGCACTAGTTAAATACATATCCCAGAGACTTAAATCTTTGGTCTGTTCATATGACAGTTAAGACCTAGAACTCAGCAAAGTTGCAATATTCATTCTCCAGTTCATTGGACCAACTCAGGACTACTAACAAAAGGATGATGATGGACAATGGTCATCCAAAAAACAGAAAGTATCTACAACTGCAAGCAAGACAGTTCTATTCCTCTGCCCCATGAAACCTAAGCCCCTTCTCAGTCAGTAACATAGTGGACATCACCATCACAAACTGAATATAACCAAAAAGATGGACAATAAAGAGTGTTTGTCAGGGTATTGTGATAATGGGACCTCTTCCATAACTGGTGGGAACATAAAACAGTTTGGTAAATCTGTAAGACATCTCATAAAAAATATTAAATATAGAGTTACCATAGCCAGACTTCCCACTCCTAGGCATATGCATAGGGAAAGTGAAAACATGTGCTAACAGAAAACTGGGACATGAATGTTTACAACATTATTCATAAAAACCCCAAAGTGGAGACAACATAAATGTCCATTAATTTATGAATGAATAAATGAAATGTGATTTATCCCTGAAAGAAATATTATTCAGCCATAAAATGAATGAGGTATTGGTAAATGCTATGATACAGATGAACCTTGAAGGCACTATGCTAAGTGAAAAAAATCAAACCAAAAACAAAACCAAAATAAATCCATATCATATGTTTCCATTTATAAAATGTCTAGAATAAGAAAATCCATAGGTATAGAAAGTAGATTAGTGCTTGCCAGTGGCTGGGGAGGGGAGAATGGGAGTGTCTATTAATGAGTATGGTATTTCTTTTCTTTTTAGATTGCTCAAAATTTCTAAGATTAGAGAGAAGTTATTATTGCACAGCTTTGTGAATAAACTAAAAACCACTGAATTGTCACTGTAAAATAGTGAATTTTATGGTATCCTTGAATGGTATCTCAATTTATATTAAATAATTATTCACTTCAGACTCTTTCCTGAGAATCTATTTAACCACCTCTATTTATGAGAAATCCACATAATGGATGAAATATTTTGACTATAATGTCAAGATGGAAGTATAACAAAGGCCTTACTTCATCCAACAAAATTTTACATATGAAGCAACCTGAGGAAAACTTAAATCCAAGTTGATTAGATAAGCCTATCACAGCCCTGGAAAATGAAAAATATGATCTCCTTTAAACTCTAAGCTATTGACAGTCATTCACTAATGGATTTATTCATTTAATATATTTATTAAACACATAAAATATTCCAGACATGATATCAGTCAATTGTGATAGAAGATCAGGCCAAATTTTGAGATGGGGTTAGATGCCATGCTTGGAAGTGTGATAATCGTGGACAATGGCCATAACTGCTAATGGGCATGAAGTTATTTTTGGTGGTGATGAAAATGCTCTGAAATTAATGTTTGTTGATTTTTGCAAACCTCTGTAAAAAATAGTAAACATTACTTAATTATTTGTCTAACACAGTTGAATTTTATGGTAAAAAATTTTATCTCAGTAAATTTTTAAAAGATTACTTTAAGAGCCATTTTTGCCCTGGTCACTCATGAATCTAGAAGATATACAACATATATTTTTTGAATGAGCAAATGAAACCATCTTCACATATCTACCCACCTCTTGTCTTATCTACATTTTCATCTGCCCCCTTTTCTCACTTAATTCCAGGCTGAGCTTTTTACTAGTGTTCAACCTCTTCTATTTATTTCAGGTTGCAACTATTATAGTAAAAAAAAAATCTTCAGTCCCTTTTATCACTGGTCTTGTTAAATTGTTAACAATTTAAATCGTATAAAACTACAGAAGGATGGCTACGGCTAGCACTCTAAACCAGAATGCACAGGAGGATTACTAGTCCTGAAATTATGTAGTTAATCAATCACCAAGTATACATAACTCCCTTTTCTCCTAGTGATTCCATACAGCCTCTTTGTGTCAGATGTTCTTGCTTCTTCTCCTCAGAGATTACCATGTTGACACTCCTACATAAAGAAAGGAAAGTTTCAGTTGCTTTTGGGCTCAGAACCAATTTCATGTGCATGATTATTAGTGTTGTTCAGAAATGGAGGGCTGGAGAAAAAAAGCTACCCTGAGTGACCCAGGCCAAACTTTAAAGACTCACCCAAATACAACCTTCTTTTCCAAATGACCTAGATTCAAGTGAGGAGATATAACATTTAACCATAGGAAAAAAAAAGTGTCTCATTCTCTGTGGCTGAAATGATGAAAAAACTAGGCTTTAGAAGGCAAAGCCTTTTTTAAGGATCTCCTAGAAGAGTTAGTTATCTCTCTGTTTGAAAAGATTCACATTGTATAAATCTACACAAGAAACTATACTATGGATATTTCTTTACCTCTGGACTCAAATACAGGTTGGCATTTTCAGAGAGTTGATGTTACAAAATTTACATCAAGTGTGCTGGTATAAAAAATAAGTGTTTTTGGAAAGCAGAATGTGTATATCTGCCAGTGTGTCTATTGGTCAATTCCGCTTTTGCAATTTTATTTTTGAGGTACTGGGGTTTGAACCCAGGACCTCATATCTGGGTAGCTGGCGCTCAACCACTGAGTTACATTGGCTTCCCTGAGTTATTTCTTTTCATTTGTTTTGCTTGTTTGTTTTTTCAGAAGGTACAGGGAACTGAACCCAGGACATCCCACGTAGGAGGTGGGGCTCAATCGCATGAGTCACATCTGTTCCCCTCTTGCAAACTTCTGCATTGCATTTATGCATCTCACATATGTTTAGTTGAGATTTAATATGTGATAGCCACCTGTCTTCAAAATTCCCTGTGGGTTGTGTGAATACTCACCAATAGAATCTTACATCATATAAATCTCTTTTGCACAATCTAAGTCCTAATAATACTATATTTTAACTCATTCTTCTGAAGGGATTTTCTTTATGCTCTTTTTCTCTTTCTTTGGAGATGATGGATGATGGATAGATAGATAGATAGATAGATAGATAGATAGATAGATAGATAAATTTAAATCCCATGGCCTCAAGCCATTATTCTTCAGATTCCAGTTTAATTGAATCTTATTTAACAAGGCTTTCTCTGACACACTAAATTTAATTTGAGCTCCTGCTATCATCGCTATAGAATTAATTCTCCATTCTACTCTACCCCCCATTAAATATCTGTTTTAAAAGCTAACTTACAGGGGCAAGTTATTTCTGCTTTTTCAATAGAATAAAGTCATTTCTACCTCTGTATATGCCTATAAATTATTTCCTTTTCTCTGATATTTGGAGGTCAAAAGTGAGTTTATATATACTGGCAAGCATATTTGTGGATAACTAAGTGTAAGTTATTATGAACTTATAGACTTATAGAAATTAGTTTGAGACATGATTAAAAGAGATTCCCTCAAGAATTGATATCAGCACTACATTAAATCTTCTGCCTTGCCAGTGAAAGAGGAAAACAAAACACTTGTAACAGATGGTTTCTCTATAACCAAATAACTTTTAATGATTTGAGTCTTTCTCTTATTTAATCTTCCCATTCCCTGGCTCTTCTCTTTCTTCATCTAGGCTTCTCTTCCATGAACCCTGGAACCTATTTAATGAAGCATGAATGAATCTGGTTTTAATGAGTAATTGGTATCTCTGACATCATTAGTCAATTAACCAATCTAGTACATGAATTCTGCAGGTGCCAGAATATGAGTTTTTTAAGAACAAATCAAGAAACACAATAAAGAGCATCTACATAGTGAAATGATCTAAATCTGCAGCATTGTATATAAGATAGTGAGTAGGGTTAACATCAAGAAATGCATTCTCCTGAATGATAGGCATCTGTTTGTTCAAAAGAACAAATAGTAAGTGCCTATTGAAAGGGTAATTGATTAAAAGAAAAAAGAATAGTGAAAAAAAAGTAATGTCAAACTTTACTTCTCAGTAGTTGCAAAGGAAGAGTGGTAAAATTAGAGTTGGAAGGCAGAGAATATATTAATCCATTTCACATTAATGTCACTACAAGAACATCAAACATCATGCTCACAGGCAAAACATTCCAACTGACCTCATACTTTAATCATATGTAGGCCAATACAAATAATCATTACCCACAATTCATATATAACTTCTGAGACTGGTTTGTCTTGATTTAAAATTTCTTCATCTTATATCAGGAGGCAGAGAACATTGATTTCTACTTCCAAGGCCATTTAGAGTGTGGATTCTGCAATCGTCTTTCTAAAGCAAGGGTCCTTTCAAAGGCCTTTGCCAGAACACTGCCAGAAATTGAAAAGTCATTCATTAGAGATAAATGAAGACTGAGATTTCAAGGGGAAGCAATCCAAAAGCCTTTCTCCATGCAAAATAGTGTCTGATTATCAAAGATGTGGGAAAAAAAAAAGAGAGAAAGAGAAGCTCAAACCTCTGATTTTATGGAGAGCACCCCACTCCTGTGTTCTGAGTGATTTTCTGCATCATTTACCTCGGGGAATCGAAAGATATACCACTTAAGTGCCAATTTATCAGCAGTAATAAATCCGAGCTTCAGTATTTATTGTGCACTTACCATATTCAAAACTGGAGTAGGCACTTACACTAAAACAGTATGTAAGTTAGAAGTAGATTTTTGAGGCTGCTATCATTTGAGTAGAGCAAAGGGAAAAGAAACAAAATACCATGTTATAAATGATATTATGAAAGGTTCGCAACAAGATACAGATTTTAAAATGTCAACTCATAGTATTATTATTTGCAGTTGATTTAGCACCCATGTAATTGATAAAAAATTAGATATTTGAAAAGTCCTGAGAGAAGGGAATGAAGCAAAGAAGGTCAGGGCATTCTCCAGACAATTATTTATTAGTGACATTTTCTCGATATAGGCAGAAAAATAAAGTGAAATCATGAGAAAGCTGATTATTTGGAGAAATTGACCTTATTTCTGCATTTCCTCTCTAGCTTATTAAGTTTCAAAACACTGACCTTCTTCTCTGTTCCTTATAGTTCCTGCTTCACAGCAATTTTTCTTGCTACTTTCACTTCCAGGAAATTATACCCCAGGCTCGGAATATTTTAAACTCCATATTTCAGGTATCAGCTTAAATGTGTCTTTCTCATCACACAACAGAAAGTCCACATGTAACAATTCGCAATAAGTCAAATTAGATGTTTCATTTTTTGATTATAGAGTGCAATTTCTTGAGAAAAATATCTGATCTGCACATTCTTTACCCTAATTTCAGGATATATGGTTTGTTTCACAGTAGCTGCTCAATAAACATTTGTTGTGCACAATTAAGACTATAGAGAGACTATTGTTTTGGCAGTGAATGTACAAGTTGACTGATACAGTAACATTAATTTGGTATGCTGATTGATTTTACCAATTTCATCATAGAAAATTAAACAAAATCGATTTATGGTTTTGAATTGTTTTTAACAACAGAAACTTAAAGGCCTCCTGAGCAAGAGCTCCATGTTTTCAGCACCTGATTTGATCACTTTGACCTAGCAACTGTACCTTCAGAATTACCAATACAAAGAAAAGAAGTAAGAATCATGCCACATCTGAACGCTTCTCTACCCTCTCCTGTCACCTTCTCTCTAATGGGCATCCCAGGCCTGGAGCACCTGCATGTCTGGATCGGGAACCCCTTCTGCTCCATGTACGTGGTGGCTGTGGTGGGGAACATGAGCATCCTGGCAGTAGTGTGGGCAGAGCGAAGCCTCCACGAGCCCTTGTTCCTCTTTCTGTGCATGCTGTCAGTCACTGACCTGGTCCTCTCCACTTCTACCCTGCCCCGCATGCTCTGTCTGTTCTGGCTTGGAGCCCATGACATTGCCTTTGATGCTTGCTTGCCCATATGTTCTTCATCCACAGCTTTACTGCCATGGAATCGGGCTTCTTCCTGGCCATGACCATTGATCGCTATGTGGCCATATGTCATCCCCTGCACCATGCCACCATTCTCACCCACACTCGTATTGTCATAATGGGTATAATTGTGGTGGTTCAAGGTGTGGCCTTCTAGTCTCCACATCCCATCCTGCTCAAACAGCTTCCCTATTGCAGAACACGAATAATTGTCCACACTTACTGTGAGTTCAGGCTGTGGTGAAGCTGGCTTGTATGGACACAGGGGCCACAAAAAGTTATAGCCTCAGTATGGCTACCATCATAGGTTCATGTGATGCTATTCTCATTGCTATATCATACACCCTCAATCTCCGCTCTGTATTCCACCTGCCATCCCGAGAAGCTAGCTTTAAGGCTTTGGGCACATGTGGCTCCCATGTCTGTGTCATTCTTGTCTTCTATTCCACAGCTGGCTTTTCCATTTTCACTCACCGTTTTGGAAAAAATGTGCCTCCACATATCCATATTTTTATCGCCAATAAGTACATTTTGGTGCCTCCTATCCTATTGTGTATGGAGTGAGGAATAAGAAAATTCGGGAACATGTTCTTAGGTCTATAAGTCTCCAAGTTGCCTGAGTTTAGTAGGAAAAATAAAATAAGTGGTTTAAATTTAAACGGAAGTACATGATATGAAATATCATTTCTCACTCCCACAAGCTGAATTGCATTACCATCTGCAAATTTATCTACCATTATCTGTAGATTTCCAGAATTACAAATTAACATGTAGCTTCAATCTTTTTCCCTTTAGTGAATATTAGAGAAGAGAGTGTTAATATCTTTCTTGCTACCTTTAAAAGATGATTACCAATAGGGAGTTAATAGGAAGAGACAACAGACTCCAGCACCTACAATCTGATTTATTGTACTCACCTCACTCAGCTAAGATGGAGTTGAAGAAGGACAACCACCACACCACAGAGCCTAGAGTGCCTACAACTGAAAGCGAGAGGATCGCATCCAGTACCCATGAGGAATCTGAGCCTCCTCTTGACATAGAGGTGCAATGGACACAACCAATCCAATGTCCACAGAGAAAAGGTGGCATTGAAGTGGGGAAAGTGGACATGGTGGCTGATGGGTATGGGGAATGGCAGGAAGAGACGATATGTGGAGGTGTCTTAGGGACTTGGAGCTGCCGTGGATGGTGCTTCAGGGGCAATCACTGGATATTATAAATCCTCACAGGGCCCACTGGACGGAATGGGGGAGAGTATGGGCCATGATGTGGACCATTGACCATGAGGTGCAGAGGTGCCCAGAGACGTACTTGCCAGATGCAATGGATGTGTCATGATGATGGGAATGAGTGTTGCTGGGGAGGAATGGTGGGGTGGGGGTAGTGGGGTTGAAGGGGTCCTCATATATTTTTTTGTAATGTAATATTTTTACAAAATCAATTAAAAAAATTTAAAAAAAATACTTTCATATATATATTCTCCCAGATTTTGTCAAAAACATATTAAAATATATATGTAAATAAAACTGGGATTGTACTAGGCATTTTTTTATTTTTTAAACAATCAATTTTATTGATATATATTAATAAAGCATACAATCCATCCAAAGTAAAAAAAATAAAAAATAAAAATAAAAATAAAAATTCTCTGGAAACCTAATGCTTTGTAATATGGACTAGGCAGTTTGAAATAATCTTGCTCCATATATGTGATTGTGATTTTATAGAACAGGTGATAAATATCAAGCTGCTTCAAATGGAATCGAATTTTAAACTTATTGCTTATCTGTGTAAAATCCATGTAAAATTTTTCTATACATAAAGAAAGTAAAACAAAAACATAAATTAATTAATGTGAAGGGTCCTATATTAGCTATAGGACTGCTCAAGTTTCTAGAGTAATTTTAATAGATGTGGGGTATATATCATATTTAAAAAGGTAATATCCAGATTCTACTGAATGCCAAAATTGAGGGCATGAATTTAGAATTTCATAACTAATAGGACAATTTATTGAACGTACAGGCTACCATTTACATTGAGTCTGCCCTGTTGACTAGGTAACATGGAACTCAGCACCAAGACAGGTGACCTCAAATCTCTTACTAACAACAAAGTACAGTTTGCCCCTTATTTATTGCCCTGATATGAAAGACTGGAATCCATTGTTAGTTCATTTTGTGCAATTATTACCAGTTACCACAATTATCCACTTGTCATGTTTGTTTTGGAATATTATCTAAGATCCATAGACTGCTTCTTTTCATGGAATTCATCTGCCAAAGGGGTCTTTGACACTTGTGCTTGGAAAATTTTTCCTCTCTTTGCTTATTTCTCATGAAACTCACACACAAAGACTAGCATCATTTTAGCGACCAATTATGAAGTCAATAATTCAACTATAAGGAGATATGATGTCTTCTGTTTTAGAGAATTAAGCACTTTTCTCATGATTCTCTTCACATAATGAACTCAAGATCAGGGGGATTCATAAGGAATATATTAATGAGATTTATTGTCACATGGTAGATTTGAAGTTCATGCAGTAAAGTAAATTGTATATGCCCTAAAGAAGAAATGTCTCAGATAAGGTATGTATTCAAGTGTCTTCAACATAGAGGTACACAGGCAAGAAGGAACGTTTGTCAATTGTAAGTTAACACACACAGGGAGCAATTAAATAGTGAAAAGAAGAATAAAGGGCAACTCAAAAGTGCTGAAACTTTTGCTACTATATCACAAATATCTTATTTAAGTGACTCATTTCAAATATTTTACTATTGGGATTGAGACCATGGTGACTCTCAGGCAGTGCTTGAGTGACAGAATTTTCTCTTCCTGGTCAATCTTGTGTTTTAATCAGTCTTCTCAAATCTGAATTAGCTTCCTTTCCCACTGTAGCTGTCCATTTAATTGTGGACTGAGGTCTTCAAAGTATAGGAAATTTTATTTCAGAAAATTTCCCACAAACCACTTGAGCAAAGGGTAAAAGCTCAATGCAGTAGTAATGGTGAAAATATAGTTAGTTTATTTTTTAATTTATAAACTTACATTAGAATATCTTTCTATGTGTGTAGATATATATATATATGTGTATTATATATATATATATACACAAATATGTAATATGT
The DNA here is from genome assembly GCF_030445035.2 of Dasypus novemcinctus. Taxonomy (NCBI): domain Eukaryota; kingdom Metazoa; phylum Chordata; class Mammalia; order Cingulata; family Dasypodidae; genus Dasypus; species Dasypus novemcinctus. The sequence goes on along the minus strand of NC_080682.1, from coordinate 97,911,402 downwards.
ATATTATATATAACGTGTTTGTTTTTGGCCGGACAAAAGCAACCAGGCCCAGATTGGAAAAAGCATTCCACCTTAAGAAGCCTATTTTAACTTACTTTCAAAGGAACTAAATGTGTTTTTATAGGGTAATAATTCATCTGTAACTTCCAAAGCACTGTTACACATATTTATAATATCAACTTTTCTAAATTCATTGAAAACTCTGATTCTGTGTTGGTAGATTGAATATTATGTACCCTCATTTAGCCATTTTCTTGATATTGATCCACATTCCTGTGGGAATGTGTGCCCATTTTAAATAGAATACCTGAAATATTATTTTAGTTAAGGTGTGGCCCAACAGAATAAGTTTGAGCCTCAATCTGGGTAACAGGGGCCCTTTGTAAGTAAAATAAACTCAGGTTTACACAGAGAAAGCCATGGAAAGGAATAGGAAGCCAAAGTCAACAGAGCTGGAAGTCAACACTAACCACAAGAGAAAGGAGAAGACATCACCATGTCATGTGAGGCAGAGATGCAAGCCAGGGAACCCCAAGGATTCCCACAGAGCAAAATGAGAATGTGACAGGCTTTGGGAGAAAAGGTTGCCTTGCTGTCATCAGGGGTATGGACTTCTCCTAGCCTCAAAATTGTGAGCCAATAAATTCCCGTTGTTCAGTCAGTTATCAAAGACTAAAATTGTATTTTAGCATTTTTAGGCTATTTAACATACAGATATATGTAAACATGTATGTATGCATTTTTATTGAGGTACAATTAAATACAGTGTAATGAAGAGGTTTTACATGTAAAGTTTGGTATGTCTGGACAAATACATGGCCTACATAACCCCTACCCTAATTACAAAACAGGGCATTTACATCACTCCCGGGTAGTTTCCTCCCCTTTCTCTCTGGCAAGTTTATGTGTGGAGCAGTGCATGCTTTATGCAGTGGGAGAAGTTGGTGCTTTTTTTTCATGAATTTATTCACAATTTCTGCTTACCAATTTACACAAAGTTAAGAGAAAAAGTTGAATGCTTTGTTTAGATTATACCTATTTGATCTTCTTCCTCCAAAAAAATGCTAGTCTATCTTAATTCTAACTTAATTAATCTTTCTTTCTTTTCTTTTTTGTTTTCTCCTTCTCGTTCCTTTACCTTCTGTTTTTACTTTTTATCTTGCCTTTTTTGTCTTCAATTGTTTTTATTTTCACCACCAGACAGGGTTTAATTTTTTTTTTTAAGCTGGGAGGCTTATATTTTGTTGCCTTCATTAAGACAAGTCTCTTCCTGGTTGCTCAAACTAAAAAATAATTACATTTTATTTTAATTTAGACTCCATGACACTTTTCTGGGTAGTTCCACAGTTTATGGTTAAAATTCCAGGCTCGGAATTAGAATGTCTGGGCTCAAATCCAGGAATCTTCCCATGAATAGTTTTATGAGTATTTGATTCTTGATGTATAAAAATGAATAATGATATTATCTACCGCATATGGCTGTCTGAGGATTAAATAATCTATGTAAAAACCTCAGAGCATTGGTAAAGCAACAACACTCAAGAAACATGATTTTTATTCTTCCCTCAGAACTATGATTTTCTATGATATCCATCCTTTGCTTCCTTAACAATGTTTTAAGATATGCCCATTGAATCTTATATTCTAAATTTAAACTCCATAAATATTTTATGTTTTTGATGTATATATGTTCCTCAGAACTAGCTTTTTTTTTTCTATTGAAGTTTCTGTTTAATCATGGTGCATGATAACAAAATCAAAGGCCTTTGGAAGACAGGATACTGTGGCATAGAATAGAATAATGATACGAATGTAGACACCTCCTTTCATCTCTTCTATTGATACAATCCAGGCATTTACAATATGTGCTCTATATATTCATTTTAAATTGGATTGTATTGACTTGGACAAAATTGTCTAACCCTTCAAATTTATGCTTCAATTTTCACTAGATCAATCTCCACTCATTCTTGGAAGGAATCCACACAAAGAGAGCTTAACTAATTAACTTTAATCCTTTAACACTGGATATATCTCCTTTCTGTAAAAATTTGACTCTGGTAGACTTTACTAACTGAGCAGGGTCTCTGAGCTCCTTTGTTTAATCATGTGAACTAAGGAAGTGTGCTTAAATTAAAATGCTGTGGGCTACTGTTTAAGGCAAAATGTCAAAATCAAACTTTTACGATATTTTTCATTTTTAATACCCTAATTTATTTTTACTTTATTTTAGGTTTCTAAATTAGTATGTATTCTATTAGTAATCTTTAAACCTATCACTACTATTTAATTTTCCAATTAATTGAATTTTGAAATATAATAGGCTTCATTTTTTAACACGTTTTGGACAACAGAGAGGATCAACTATGGCAGGGGAGGAATGCTGGTATGGGGCGTTATTGATGGGTGACACGTGGTTGCGAAGGAGTCCTCCAGAGCATGTATATAGGGTATATAAAAATGTTCAAGGGAAAGCAGACTTGGCCCAGTAATTAGAGTGTCCATCTACTGCATGGGAGGTCCACAGTTCAAACCCCGGGCCTCCTTGACCGGTGTGGAGCTGGCCCATGAGCAGAGCTGAAGCACGAAGGAGTGCTGTGCTATGCAGGGGTGTCCCCCGCGTAGGGGAGTCCCATGCACAAGGAGTGCACCCCATAAGGAGAGCCGCCCAGCACGAAAGAAAGTTCACCCTGCCCAGGAAAGGCACCGCACACAAGGAGAGCTGACACAACAAGGTGACACAACAAAAAGAAACAGGTTCCCATGCCGCTGACAACAACAGAAGTGGACAAAGAAGACGCAGCAAATAGACACAGAGAACAGACAACTGGAGTGGGGGGGGGGGGCTGGGGAAAGAAATAAATCTTAAAAAAAATGTTCAGATATTCTTTGGTATTTTTATAGTAGTTCCAGTTACAAACAACAACTGTGAGAGTGCTGAGTTCCTAGCTGGGGGAGCTCTGTCACATTCCCCAATGGAACAGCAACAATCCTCCAAGTGTAAGGGCAAAGACCAGTGAAGAAGGATGGTCTACTGATGAGCCCTTGATACAGGTGGCTATGCTTATGAGCCTGTGTGCCTGAAATTTCAACTAGGTCTAGAGCTGTAGGGTGCCTAAGAATTACCTCCTGAGACCCGCCATGTTGCTCAAATATGGCCACTCTCTAAGTCAAACTCACCATGTGATTGCATAACCTTCCCCCACCATGGGGTCTGACTCCTCGGGATAAGCCTGAGAGATTACTACCAATCACCAAATGGTGATTCAACTGGAAAAAGACCTTTAATAAAAGGGGGAAATGTAAAGATAAAATTCATATGGTTAAGAGTCTTCAAAACAGAGTCAGAGGTCATAGAGTGGTCATATTTACCATGCCTCGAAAGGATCCCAGAGACAGCCAAAGTAGATGTGATCCCAGGTACTGGTGCTCCTGAGGGCTATGGAGACACACAGTTTCTGTGGTCATGGCAGATGGCTCTGGAGTTCAGTGCCTCGTAAGTGGGCCCTACTTTGTAATTTGTGTTCCTGAGTGTGATGGAGTTGGACTCAGACATAACCTTTCTACACATGCCTTTTCTATCACTTTTACTGAACTTGTGGTTGGCGCTGGGGTTGGTGTAAATCAGCAGACTTGAATCTCTGGACAGGCCATGTGCCACCTGGGCCCTGAGCTTCAGCAGAGTTGCAACTCCTACACTCTGGCTCAAGGAAGGTAAGATGGTCAACCACCACATCAGGGAAATGAGAGTGCCTCCAACTCCAAGCAGGAGAATCGCATCCAATAACCATGTGGGTCTAAGCTCCTTCTAGGTTTAGAGGTGAAGTGGACATCATCATCCCAGCATCCACAGGCTGGAGGAATAAAATATGCATTAGAGTAGACTTAACTGGTATTCTGCTATAGAAATATTGTGACTAATAATGGAAGAAACTATAGCATTGATGTGGAGAAAATGGCCATGGTACTTGCTGACAGCAGGGAAAGGGAAGAAGAGATGTGATGTGGGGGCATTTTCAGGACTTGGAACTGTACTAAATGATATTGCAGGGACAGATGCAGGACATTATATATCCTGTCATAACCCACTGAGAGTACTGGGGGAGAGTGTAAACTACAAAGTAGACTCTAATCCATGCCATGCAGCAGTGTTCCAAAATGTATTCACCAAATGCAATGAATGTGCCACAATGATGAAAGGGGTTGTTGATGTGGGAGGAGTGAGGGTGGGATGTGAGGTATATTGGAACCTCTTATATTTTTCAGTGTAACATTTTTTGTGATCTTTGTATCTTCAAAAAAAATGTAAAAATTAGAAAAAAAAATAGACAACAGATAATATAATATGTGCTATCAGTTAAATACTGGCATACATGCTATCCTTTCTATCTGAATTACTTTTTACTGCCATACAATGCTCTCAGACCCTTTCCATTCTTATTCATTTTTATGGTATAGCTCAATATCAAATGAAAGAATTCTCCCCTAACTCTTTGAAGTAGAAATTTTATCCTCTTGTTTGATATATATTTATATGTTAATAAAAGTATAGGAAGTAATAGCTATCTATTTATCTATTGACTTTCTATATAAATGAATTGGAATAGATTATAAATATGACCATGAGTATTTTAACATTGGAGTGGAATGTGACACTAAAGGGATGTCTAATTTTCCCTTTCTAACATTGAGAAGGAGATAACTAAAAGGAAAATACACTGTAATACTTACAAATAAAAAAATTTAGAAAAGACAATAGCGCTATATTATTATGAAAGACAACTAACTAACTAAGAATCTAACCAGGAAGCTGAAAACCTTATACCTTAATATTTAGTACATTAATGCAATTAATTATTTATACAAGTTACAGAATTACTAAGAGATTTGACAGTGAAGCCATCCAGAGATTAGAAACAACTTGAAGTGATGCCAAACTTTAAGCCAGTGAAACACAGAGTTAGTAGTAGTTTTGTCAGATATCAGGGGTGTGAGTCACCCAGTGGTAGTTTGGACCATGGAAGTCAGCTATGGTAGAATCTGGAGCCATAAAGAAGCTGTAGCTGGACAGAGAGAGACAGACACTAGCTTTCTCTTTCTTTCCCCTAATATTCTTCTGTTAGATTCTTCCAATAACCAAACCCAGAACAAAGTCAGATGATCTGTGATCCTCAGAAACATAGTCTACAAAGTCCATCCCTCTTGCAATGCATAGAAAAGGAGACTGTTTAGGGATATGCCTGAAGGAAAACAGATCTAAGCTTGGCATAACTTCACAACTAAAATATGACTAATGAAACACTTACACATGGGATTAACATACACCTCCTACTTGATTAAACAAGGAAGACCCTTTGGGGTTCAGGAATAGGAACCTGACTAGGAATGGCCTGGAGCTGTAGCATTTTTTGGAAATAAGTCTAGTTCAGGATAAGTTATTTAAGAATATACGAGTGCATTTGACAATATTAATGTGTTCACACCCAATTAAATTGTATTTTCATCCTTTCACAATGTCCTCCTTTCTTGCCACATTTCATTATGTCTGTCGTAAGGATGTATTCCATGGCACTTGCAAGTGCTTTAGCCCAAGAGATGTCATGAATAAATTTCACAAGATGCCTGGAGGCCAGAGCCATCTCCCCTTGGTTTCTAAGCATAGAAATCAGGTGACACAAGTGATGGAAAGACTGAATTCATTCAAAAGACCAAAGTGTACCTGGAGGGACTGATAGGAATTAGTGTGTTTATAAGCACACAGCCTCCTCTTGAGAGATGTTCTCAACAATTTCCTTGTAGGCCTCCGGTCTCCCAGGATAAGAAATGTAAGAGGACCTGCTGTAGTTATAGTCAACATTCTGCTAAGTCTCAGAATGGACAGGAAGACAATGCATCTGCAAAGGTAGGAAAGCCAGGTTACAGGCAGGAGTATTGTAGATGAGGTGGGATAGATGGAGACTCTATGTCAAATGTTCGGTAATGAAGGCTCAGCCCTTGTATTTCCCTGAAAGATTGTTCAACATATTGATTTTACAGACGTAAGTGTAGAAGGATACCAACTAAATGTTCAAGCCAAGATTTACATATTGTTGATGACTATTACAGTGTGAGCAAAACCCAGGATCAAGTACCAGCCTGCAAAGGTTAAAATCTTGTTTTTCTTAGTATATCTAGTATTACCCTATTACACTATTTCAATACTTCCTATTGCCTTAGCTCATCATAGACTGGAATTTGAACCAAAATTATTCATTAATTTCAAATTTAGTTTTGTTAGGATACCTTTCCAGATTCTCTCTTCACATATTCAAAGGTACCCTTCCTTCACAAAGATAACCTGATATTTGTGAGCTCTGAGTTGCATAAAAAAGTTTGTAAGAAACAAAAATTAATGTCAATTTATTGTGAATTTGAGAAATATATTATTCTCCTTTTGGAAGATTCTGATTAGCCATTATAAAAAGTACCCAAACCTCTTAAGCTGAATACTCATGTTTTCAAGACTTAGTGGGGAAGTGGATATAGCTCAGGTGATTGGGTTTCCACCTACCACATGGGAGGTTGCTGGTTTGGATCCTGGTGCTTCCTAAAGAAGACAGCGAGCTGGCATGATGGACAGATGCAGCAGGCTGACACAACAAAAGACACAAGAAGTAAAACAATAATGAGAGACACAACAACACAGAGAGTAGAGGTTCTCAGTGCCTCCTAAAGAAGACAGCAAGCTGACGTGATGGGCATGTACAGTGAGCTGATGCAATGAGAGATGAGGGGAGGAAAACATAATGAGAGATACAACAAAGCCGGAAGCAGAGATGACTCAAATGATTAAGCACCTTCCTCCCAAATCAGAGGTCGCATAATCGGCTCTTGGTGCTTCATAATGAAATAAGGAAGATGAACAGACACAGCAAGTGAAAACCAACAAAGTGATAGAGAGAAATAAATAAATAAAATAAATCTTTAAAAAAATAATAAGATTAAACCCCGCCCCCCCCCAAAAGATTTAATGACTTAACTTGACTCTACTTTGTAAAAATGGTGATTTCTTGCCATTTAATTTAGTTGACTTTAGGAAGATAAAGACTCTGCCTTTATTAATTCCACATGTTACATTCTAATATAGCATCAGCTTTATTCACAACTTTCTTCATTCTGTTCAGTCAGTCATTTAACTCAATGTCTCCTTGACATCATATCTATAAGCTCTATCATTGTGAAAAGGTAAGAGAGGTTAAATATATATGTTGCTAATCGTATCCATGATGATTTGTTTTTGTTTTTGTTTTTACTTCTCAGATAGTTGAAAACTATATCTCCATCAGAAACAAAATATCTACTTCCTCTGTAACATTTCTAAAATGCATCTAAATGCCTATATTCTGCTGAGGAGCACACTAGGGGGAAAAAAGCAAGAATGTTACTTAAAAATGCAAAAATTTACAATTTCAGGATACTTATTAATTAACTTTTTTTATCTGAAAAAGTGCCATTCATCTGTTTGATACACTGAAAGAGGATACTAAAGAGAAAAATCCATCAATAGCTGATGGTATGTTATTGGGATATGAGCTTTTATTCTAACCCATAATAATGATGAAGCTTTGGGATTTACATATTTACAATTTTGGGGTTTTTTAATTAGGACAGAATTATGGAATATCTGTTATTTGCATGATGATAGCTTCCAACTTGACCAGTTTTCAACCTGCCACCTTCCTGTTATTTGGCATTCCAGGGTTGGAGGCTTCCCACATCTGGATAGCCATCCCTTTCAGCCTTGTCTACCTGCTGTTGCTGATGGGAAATGCTGGCCTTTTATTAATAATCAAGACAGACCCCAAAGTACATGAACCTATGTACCTTTTTTTATGCATGCTCTCTTTGGCTGATTTGATGCTCACTTCTACACTTCTCAAGAACTCAGCCTCTTCTGGTTCAATGACGAAGAGATCGACTTTAAAGCATGTCTCACTCAAATGTACTGCATTCATTCTCTGTCTACTACGGAATCTGGATTTATCTTGGTCATGACTTATGACTACTGTGTGGCTACCTACCACCCTCTAAGATATTCCATTATCTGGACACCCACTGATTTTAGGTCTGGGTTTGACCATTGTCTTCAGAGGTACTATCCTCCTCAGCCCACACCCCTTCTTACTGAGATGGCTTTCCTACTGCAGAACTAATGTTATCTCTTATACCTACTGTGAATTCATGGCCCTGATAAGGTTGGCTTGTGCTGAGACCAAGATCTGTAAAGCCTGCAGGCTAATTGTGGCCTCCTTGACAGGGGGTCTGGATTTGATATTGATTATCTGCTCCTATGTCCTTATCCTTCTCACTGTCTTCAATCTCCCATCCAAGGCTGCCCACCTTAAGACTCTAAGTACCTGTGTCTCCCATGGGTGGGTCATCTTGGTGTTTTATACACCAGCCTTTTTCTCCTTTCTCACTCCCAGGTTTGGCCACCACATTGTTCCACATATCCACATTTTTGTGGCCAATATATATCTTCTTATTCCACCCATGATGAATCCCCTTATTTATGGTGTTAAAACCAAGAGGATCAGGGAGGGATTCTTTAAATTCTTATCAATCAAATGTGTTTAAGTTTGGTGGAATTTGTGTTTCCTCAGGTCATCAACAAAGATAAAGGGTTTTGTTAAAGGAGGAGAAATTGAAAATAAATCAGCATTACTTTAGAGTGGGAAACTTTTCAGTTAAACTTCAGATTCAAATAATCTAGTAAAGCACAGCACACTGACTCCTATAAGCAACCGCAAGTGCAGAAGATACAAAAGAATTAGAAAAAAATTAGAGAAAAATTTAGATATTAGCATTCATCATTCTCAACCTAGTATTTGGTATTGACTTTGGAACTTACTAAACTAAAACTGAATTTATATTGAGAGCTTAACCATAACCATAATTGTTTTTTGTTGCCTCTGCAGATGATGATTCCCAAAAGCATAAGTTTGCGAGCGGAGGTATTAATCCCAATATACATTTTTTCACTAAAGACTCACTCTCTAAAAACGCAACATTTGTTCTCAAGTTATTATCAGCTAATCATCAGTGAAATGAGAGTAGAGACTAATATTTGTAGTCAGAAATACCGGAAAAATATAAATAAAATGATACACATGTGTGGGAAACTAATTTATAAGTATTACAACAGATTTAAAATTAAAATTAAATTCTCTCCTACTCTACCACATGGCATTCTCCAAAGGTAAGCATCAGCAATGAATTCTCAAAACCTGGGTTTTACAACTAACTTGAATTTCTATCATTTCTTTTATAAATTTTCAGAGAATGTACTATGTTTTTGATAATACAGATTAGATGACATTTCTTTCTCAGTTGAGCAATATATTTTTAATATAATGATATATTTTGAGTTTTTCATATTGGTTTATGAAGATCTATCTCATTTCTTAGGATGTCTGTATTATGAAGAATATATTGTATTTTATTTAAGAATTAATCTGTTAAATTAAATGTAAATCGTTTTCAAATTTTCTTACCAACAATGCCACAGAAACATTTTATTACATGTGTTTGGTCTCTACATTTCTGGAATTTAGATTAAATTCCTAGAAAAGGCATTGGTGAGGCAAGAGGTAGGGGTTATTTAAATACGGAAATATTTTGCAAAACTGCTTCCAAATTATTACAGCAATTATATTCCCACAAAAGTCAAATGTAAGACCTGCCTGCCAACAATATACATTACTATACTTATTAATTGTTGGCAACCTGATATATAAAATAATAGCAATTATTTTCTATCCTTACATTTTCCTATTTTCTAATCATGTAAGTCATTTTCTTATTAAATTTTTGTGATTTCTATGTATTAAGGAAGTGATCCTATGGTCTACTGAAAGTCTATTTTTTCCTTTTATCACGAAATTTAAACTTACATGTATTATATATTTTTTAAAGTTGTAAAGTTTCACTTTTATACAATCATTTTTCACATATGAGAACCTTAAATTCCAATTATATTATAGACTGAAATACCTATGAAACACTTTCAAATGCTGAGTAGAGATATCAATCACATCCCCCCAAAATAGTGAAAAAAAAAAACATTAAAAACATCACATCAAAATGTAAGTGAAAATAACTCTGGAAGTTATTTGACAAACTTGGTTAACTTAAATTTACTTTTCCAAGGCCCACCAAAATAGGGTTTCCATATATGGGAAAACCTTTTATTAGATCATCATGTCATGCAGATAATAGGTAGGCTACCTACCCCCAGCTCAGGGTTTAGAAATGAAATGTGCCTTTGCACTGAGTAAAGGATGGAAAAAAATAACTCCCTCAGAAATTATAATCACAAACCCAACTCATCGTGAATTCTAGCATAAATTTATGTGTGGATGCCTGGCAACTTCAATGCTTCAAAATCAACTATCAAAAATGTTAGTTCATCAACAAATTCAGTGAAGGAATGTAACTGCTCAAATTCTTCACCCATTGACAAACTTAATCAACAGCCTTGTCTAACCGAACTTACATGGATGTGCACTGATGGGAGGAGTCAATTTTTGAAAACAATGAAAAAGGACAGAATAGAAGAGGAACATGAAGATGAAAGCCACGCTTGCTCAGAGAAGGATGATGACTCATTTGATTTGCAAAACAGCAGTAGTACTAATCAAGAGAGGGATATAAATGGAAACTTTGATGAAAATGACATTCCACAATGTTTGGGTGATTTTTCAACAGATCAGTCCATCTCCAACCTTTCACAAACTGATGTTCTTTCAAGTCCAACTGAGGCAGAACACAAGTTGTTAAAGGAGAAAGGCTGGCAGGAAAACAGTGAAAATGCAATATGTGCTCCATTAGCTGAGGATTAAATGAGAGAATTTCAAGTTATTAGTGAACAGTTACAGAAGAATGGTCTGAATAAGAATGGTATTTTGAAAAATGGCCTGATCTGTGACTTCAAGTTTGGACCCTACAAAACAACACTTTCAGACCCACTATTATGAATGATGAAACAGAGGCAAGTAGCAGTGTCACATCAGATGATGATGATGTGTGAAGGATTTCCTAAAAGCATTAGAAATTTTAGTGTGACACATCTCTCATCTCTCTTAAGTTTGGGGGTGAATTGTAAAAATGAAGAACTATAATTTATGTAGTAAAATGCCCCATTAGAAGATAATTTTAAGGGGAGGCTTCAATATGAAAAAAACCTCGAGTATTGTTTTGGGCTGTATTGAACATTATTTCTTTGTAAATGAATGTTGTCGAAATGAGGACTTAGGTTAATCCAGCATTGACTTTCTTCATTACTGCAGCATTCTTCTGACTAGCAATGTGACAATGTAACAAATGAGATTTTCTTATTTAATAATGAAAAATTGTGTATTGTTTTGCAAAACTTCATCTTAAAATGGCCATGTCTTAAGAAAAAAGGCAGTCTACACTGTTTTGCTTGCAGATTTATATTTTTTTCATACAATGGAAATCCTTAAATCCACTTTGTGCACCCTCCTTCCCCCCCACAAAGGAATATGTAGGATGTTGGATAAAACTGTAGCACAGTGTGCTAAAATATTAATTTCCTGTTCTCTGCTGTCATACTAGTCACTCATTAAAACATAAATTGCTCTTTTGCCATTTGTACAATAGTAATGTTACAGGAAGGACTTGCCACACTTTCTTACAAATTTAAGTGTTTTATTTGGGGATGTTGTCAGACCAGAATTTTCAGAGTTGATGGAAAGATATTTGTGGGAAAACTTATTTTGATAAATTGCACCTGGAGACGAACTAATCACATTGCCTGGATCCATTTAAAACATGGAAACAAGCTGGATGTTCAGAATCTTGTCTTTCTTCATAACGTTCAAGGTATTGGCCTTTAAAACCAACATACTTTACTCATTAAAACAGAAACTACTTTCTTCATTAAAGATTGTGATTACTGAGTTTTGAAAAAGAAAGCTCTGGAAAACAACCTTCTCATTATTAATGGCTTCACAAGCATATTTAATGAACATCCACTCTATTTTGATTTGCACATTGCTTTCAGCATCATTTGACTTACTGCTAACTAGACAAGTTATTTCTTGGATCTGTGTATTTGTATTTTTATTTTTCAAGCTTTTTTCCCCCCATTTGCTTTTAACTTCCCCCTTCCCATCCCCATGTTTAAATATATATATATATATATATATATATATATATATATATATATATACATATATATATATATATATATGTATTCTGCTTGTGAATTACAGAATATAATCTAAGAGCAAAAATGTTTTAGGTTTTTAAGTCAGGTTGTTCTAATCATAAAGGTTTGTGTGTGTATGTGTTTTCTCAGAATACTTCAATGTTTTCACTGTTTCCAGTTACCAGCTTCCACTAGGAATCAGATTTTTTTTTGTTCCCACTGAGACTGGCAGTGGAGAGAAAATTAAAACAACAGTGCGCTCACACCCACAAATTTTTGAGGACAAATTAGTGTTAGAAGAAAATATTAAATTTTTATTGCTAGACAATTTTTTAAAATACGCTTTTTATTATATGTCACAATTCAGTCTAATCATTTAGAGTTAAAGGTAGAAGTAGCCATAAGCGAACCTAAAGCACTCATTGATTAAGCTATGTCAGTAATACTGATTTGAATGGCTTTGGAACTCTTAGATTGCACTTTTGGCTAATAGATTAATGGAATCTATTACATGTAAAATGTTTTCAAAAGCAAATGAAAAGGGATTTGAGAAATGTTGTTTTTTCTCACAGGTTTACATTTAAACTTTTGTAAATTGCTTTTAGAAAGATTATTTTCTGTCATATTCCTCATATTCATATGATTCTTTCTGCTTTAGCTTCCATTTACCAACATTTAACTAACGTTTATTGTCATTCATGCATTGTAAAGTGGGATGTGTTTAGCAGTTTGAGAACTCTTAGAACTAAGCAAACATAATTTAAAATTGCTGTCTAAATTATGGGCAGCTAGTACGTAAAGTTTGGACCATATTGTTTGAAAGGCTGCTCATAGTGCAGAAATCTGTGTGGAACTGCCGAACTCAGAATAGGTCCCTGGGCTTGAAGATCTAAAATAAATTTTGGCTGTTTCACACTCAGTATCTCTGCAGCTAGTTTTTTGCTTATTTTTTTAAAACCACTTCATTGAGGTATACATTGACTTACAGTATACCATGCATTTAAAATTCATATTTGAATTATATAATTTGGTAAATTTTGACTTACATATACACCCATGAAACCACAATCACAATCAAGGTAGTGAATGTCATCAATCACCTCCAAAGTTTCCTGGTGTCCATTTGTAATCCCTCCCTCTCATTACTTCCCCTTTTGTAGAAATTGTGTGTGTGTGTGTATAAAATGTAACTAATGAACAAAATTCTCAAAGTAATGAATTTAAAATAATACTGAAAAATTGTCTTATTTGTTTGATTTTAAGATAAGTGTTAGAATAATCTTAATTTCTGTAAATATATTTCTATTCTAGTTGATATAAATATAGAAGTGTTAACTTAAAAAATAAAAACAAAAGTTGGCAGACATGTACTAGTGCAAATAGCTCTCAGTATAGAATTTTATACCCAGAGAAAATAAAACCCAGGAGTAGATCGAACTAAAAATATTTTCATAAGAATATAAAACACCTAATTCATTCTGTCATAATCAGACCTTTCTTAAATGAAATTCTAAAGAATTTAACACAGAGAGAAATGTACTAATCCCAGATGGAAAATCTGAAATGCAGGAAAAAATAATGAACAAATAAAGCAATAATGTGGAGATTTAAACATATACATATAATTTAATATAAATTAAAGCATACCACAGAGACCTTAAATAAGTAAATAAATATGTTGACTTAATAGAGAGAAGATTAAATATCAACATAAGAATGGACTAAGGAATAAATATAAAGCACCCCTCTAGACTTATAATGCTCATTCTTTAATAGAACGCATGGAATATTTATAAAAATTTCTCATACACTATCTAGGCCTCAAGGGAAATCTAAACAAATTTGTAGGGATTCAAATTATGAAGAGTTTATTCATGACCAAACCATAATTAACCTAGATATCATCAATAAAAAGATATCATTGTATTTGTAAATTGAGAATATCCTTTTATATAAGTCATGTATCAAAGAAGAAATCATAGTGAGGATCAAATTATTTGAACTAAAGTTTATTAAATTGTATATAGATTCTGTGAAACAAAACAAATATAATTTGTGTTAGCAATAGGGTTAGCCTAAAATATATATATATATTAGAAAAGATGAGACTAAAAGTTAGTAACTTTTTTCTTGAATCATGCATTTATGGAGAAAGTAAATTAAAACAAAGAAAGTGTAAGTAGTTATTTTTAAAAGTAAGAGTAGAAACTAATGTTATAGGAAATAGCCAATTATACCTTGTAAGAAAAACAAAAGCTAGATTTTTAAATAATAGTAATAACATGTATATTAATAATAATAACAGCAGTAATTCTAAATCCATTGCAATATACCTTGAACCAACCAAAGGTGGATTTCTGGTGGATTCCAGAATCAAACGTGATATGCAAACATACCAAACTCTTATGAGTTATTGCCAGAAAATATCTTCATGACATCACTTTAGGAAATAGAAATATTTGTAAACAGGATTTAAAACAAACACCAAAAAATTAAAGGGAAGTTTGATACACTCACCTTTTTTAAAACAAAGGACTATCTGTCTGTCTTACAAAATCATTAGGAACATAAAAAAGACGATCCACAGCCTGGGAAAATATATTCGTGGTGCATATAGCTGACAAAGGACTACACTTAAGAACTCCTGAAAATCAGCCAAGACAAAAAAAAAAAATGGTTATAAGGGTGTCTGTCATAAGGATGAGATCTGGGATGGTCCTTATAGAATAGATACAATGTCCGAATAATTGTGCCCCCTGTAAATGTTTACCTAAGGGCACTCACTCCAGGTACAAATGATGAGCCCTGTTGTGGTTATTGGTCAAATACCCCTCGCCCCCACCACCACCACTCCAATCATTGCTTAATGCGCTCATGGAAAAAAGATGGAGGTTGTGTGTTGGCTCAACAACACTGACCTTCACTCACCAAGTCTGATCTACATAATGCTACTGCAGAAACTAACAGCAGAAACCAAACCCGAACACTTTATAGTACGCCTTTACAAAGTGAACTAGCCAGCCATGTGATGGCAAGTAAATAGAGTTTAATCACTTTTATTGTAAAAGGAGATATGTTTTATTCTGTCTAGAATAGGATGCACTGGATATGGATTCGGTTTTTCTTCTCAGAATGATTCTACCAAAATCTCCATTGTCAGATTACATAAACCCTCATTCACAATTAGGCAATATTGCTTCTGACTAGAAGGAACTTTCAACAGCGAATGAAACGATGGAATAGTTTCTTGCCTGAGGAATTCCTTTATCTTATCACACACCTTATAACCCTTAAACAGTCACCTCGATAGAAACATAGAAAGGAGTATTGAAGATTTAGTTACAGTGCCAATTGGGTTCTGAAATTATACAATAAATTATTCGTAGTAAAAATAAATACAGCTCCTAATCCTCATGATAATGCTACTATATATAAAATATGGGTTCTAACACCTAAGTGTAAAATGATCAGCTATATAATCACACTTTATGATAGCTGGTGATTGTTACTTTGTTAACTGAACTAAGTTCTCTTTTATGGGGGATGTAACCCCATTTGTACTAACAAAGGAGGAAAATTAAGGGGCAATTTTTAATTTGAAAGCCATGTTCTTAGGTGGTCTTCATCAGTGCTATTTAGAAATAAGAGAAGAGCATTTACATATTTTAAGATAAAAGAACAGCTTATTACTTTACTTCCAATTACCTTGAGATTCTTTTTTTTAATCTTTTCTAAATTCATTTTTATTGAGGTATATCATTCGCACATGAACATACATAAACAGTAAGTGTTTAGTAAAAGTTGTGAACTTACAAAATAAACATGCATAACATCATATAGGGGTCCCACGCATCAGCCTACCTCCAATACCTTGCATTATTGTGAAACAAACTTTGTTACAAACTATTCAAGATAAGGGGAAAAATATGTTACTAACTATATTCCACATCTTACATTTGGTGTATTCTTTCCCCAATACACCCTATTATTTTTAAAATATATTTCTATTACAGAAGTTGTGAATTTCTTACAAAACAATCTTGCACATGTGTAGAATTCCCATTTTAAAAAAAACCTTCACCAATACACCACACCATGGTGGAATATTTGTTACAGATTTTAGATAATATTATCCAGCTATTACCATCAACCAAGGTCCACAGTGTATACTTAGCACACTTTTTCCATACATCGCTATTATTAACAGAGTACATCTTTCTCATTGATGAAAGAATATTACAGTATTGCTATTAACCACAGTACAAAAGTCACACCAATTGTATTTTTTCCATGCTTCTTCTCATTCCCACCACTCTGCAATAACTTACTGATATTCTACTATAAAAATATTGTGATGAATAATAGAAGAAATTTTAGCATCAAGGTGGAGAAAGTGGCCACCGTAGTTGCTGAGGGCAGGGAGAGGGAAAAAGAGATGTGATGTGGGGGTATTTTTGGGATTTTGAGTTGTCCTAAATGATATTGCAGGGTCAGATGCTGGACTTTATATATCCTGCCATAACCCATTGAATGTACTGGGGGAGAATGCGAACTACAGGGTAAACTATTATCTATGTAGTGCAGCAGTGCCCCAAAATGTGTTCACCGAGTACGATGAGTATGCCACAATGATGGCAGAGTTTGTTAGTGTGGGAGGAGTAGGGTGGGGGGGTGCAGGGTATACAAGAGCCTCTTATATTTTTTAATGTAACATTTTTTATGTGATGTATGTATCTTCAAAAAAATACAACTTACATAAAGGATGTGGAGGAGTGTGGGGAGTGGGTTATATGGGAATCTCTTATCTTTTTTGTATTTTTATGTTTTTTAATGTAACTTTTCTTGTGATCAATTAACTTTAATTTTTAAAAAAACATCATGTCTCAGAGGGGAACTATCAGTACATCTTTCCTTCTTAAGATGCTGAATTCTCTCTATGCTGTTTAAACCTGTCTGATTCTAACTCTTGAGTTTGGGAAACATTCAGGAGAATTTGCTGGTATTATCATCATCATCCATTAAAATTTCATATTTAATATTGGCAATGTCACTCTGAGGTTGATGCTATGATCGAGGATTACAGTGACTAAGATGAGAGTAGGAAATGGGTTTTTCTCCTCCATCTTGCACCTTATTCACTGCATTGTGTTAATTAGTGGGGCCTCAGAGATGGTGTCATAGGCATAGGGGGGTACTTTTTCACACCAAAATGCTTGATCCCCTTTGCCCACACCAGAAAGAAATGCCATTTTGCTCAAGAAAATTCAGATTTCTTTATTCTCCCTGTCTACAGGCTAAAATTTAAGGAAAAGAAGAAATTAACAGATATGTTAGGACAGACTGGAACTTGTACGTGCTATTAGTACTTCTTTTCTTCTAATAGGAATTTCATGCTTTAGTGGTCTAACTTATCTGTTTTCTTCTTTACCTTTCCTTACACATTAAAAAAAACAGGTGGTTAATTCATAGAGAAAAGTGGCAAAAGTCACTATGAAAGTAAAAACCTTTGGTTTGGAAAAAGAAGTAGTATAGAAAAGAAGCAACTTCAATTGATTTTTTCTTTAATTTGTGATACTCTGCATCCCAATAATGAGTGAACATTTCTTTTAAACATATCTGTTCTCCCTTAAGAACTATGTACCTGATTATGAGCAAGTTACTTAATAGTCTGAAAGTTCAGTTTCCTCATGTATGAAACAGAAATGTCTCAAAGATTCTGTAAGAGTATTGTATGACAAATGATTTCTTCAGTAAATGGTGTCAGAGATTAAACACGTGAGGGGTGATCCAATCTCTGTTTGTGATACACTCATATGTTCATTCATTGTTGTCCTGATATCCTTTAGTTCTCTCACTGTATTTTAAAGTGGCATTTTGTTGATATGGCAATTACCCAGTTACTGCAACTCTTAAATCACTTTGTAGAACCTTAAGGGAGAAGAATTTCCCAGTTTTACTAGTTGTTCAAAGGTTCTGTTTGGGAAAGTCACCATAGAATATCTTTCGCCAACCTCTTGGTCTATCATACTTCTTTTAAAGAAAAATGGCATTGGATAAGCTGATATACATTATCCAATATGTGGTAAAATATTAATACTAACTTGTATTTCACATAATTTTGTTGTAGATACTGGACTGTTGATATCTTATTGAAAATGTTCAAAGCCACATTGACCCATAAAATTTTTAAAAATTTAACAAGGAAATTTTAAAAGACCTTGGACTGTGCAGTCTCATATTTTTCCAGTGTAATCAGTATGCACTTATTCCCCAAAAGTACAATGAAATGGTTATAATCATTACCCTAATTCCCGTAGATTATTTAATTGTTGATCTATATAGATGGAGCTCTAGTGACCATAAAATTCTCCAATGTTGTGATGTGCAATCTCAGTGAGAATGCTCTTGAGGAATAGTGAGTGAAACCGCCATCCATGATTATTTACAATCATTCTCATGAGACATTCGTTTTGCAGAAACCTCCTGACAGTTTTTGGCACCAGGACAAGTAGTGGGAGGGAACTAGTCTGCCTTATTAGCATTCAGAGAGATGAGAGCTACCCAAGCAAAAAATTTTGGCCAGATGAAGAGGTAGGAAGACTATGTGAGACAATGGCATTGCCACTGAGAGTTAGGAAGGAGAGGAATTGAATTTTCTTAGCAACCCGGGCATCGTGGTTATCAAACAAATTGTCTCCAATCATGGGGAAGATACATGATCAGGGAGGTTTTCTGTTGTGCTAGTCTTGAACAATTTAGTATCTACGTTGTAGGGCAGTCTACAGAGTCCCCACAATAGATTGTGTTGGCTGAAACAAAGGCAGCACTTGGTGAATTCAAAATGGAAGCTCTTTATCAACACTAATGGAAATATTTTATATGATAAGCATTTTTCAGCGCTTCCTTGTATGTACTGGGTACTTTTGAAGATTTAAATACATTTAAGACTAAGAAAAATAATGAAGGAAATTATTTAGACTCTGGAATATTGTACATCTGGCCACTCCTTTAGATGACTTATTTTAGAGAGATATCTGATTGGTTGGTATGTGCTTTGTAAACTGATTGCAATATAGTGAGACTAAAACTAATTGTCTTTCTTTACAAATCTGACCATATTCTCATAAATGAAATTTTGCTACATATGAAGAACTTGTTTAAAATAGAATATTAATGTATCTTTTATAATGGCTTTACATGTAAATGTACAATTTTTGAACAAAGAAAGCAAAATAGGGGAATATATGATTTTGTGACAGAACCAGAGGAATAATTTTTCTGGCTCTCATTCAATTAATGAAAATATAAACAAAATAAGCAGAAACTATATTATCAACACCATTGTTTATATATGGAAGATATGGAGCAATAAATCTCAATTTAGGCACAGTTTTTTATCTCTCTGAAGGTAGAGAATACCGTGTCTTTCCTTTTTTGATTTTTGATTCTGTAGAAACTATTACTGGCCAATTCTGTGCCTTCTTCTCATCCATATCTTAATCTTCAGCCAAGTTTCTTACCACCAAAATGCCATTAGACTATCACCAAACAGTCTAGGTGCAAAAGAAGAGTATAATTATGATTTAATTTACCTATTGAAAATGCCTTTGCCAATACTCAAAATAGAGCTGGTTCAGTGACTAAAAATGCGAGCACAAAACAGAACTAATTTCCACCCAACAACTTTCTTCCTCCTTGGAATCCCAGGGCTGGAAGAGGTGCATATCTGGATATCCACACCCTTCTGTCTTGTCTACCTTCCTGCTCTGATAGGGAATTGTGCTCTTATTTTCATCATCAAGACAGACTCCAGTCTGCATCAACCCATGTATCTCTTCCTCAGCCTGCTAACTCTGAATGATCTGATGCTTAGCACTACAAACCTTTCCAAAATCCTCAGCCTCTTCTGGTTCAATGACAGAGAAATCAACTTTAAACTTTGCCTCATTCAGATATTCTTCATCCATTCTCTGTCCACCATGGAGTCATAATTCCTGTTGGCCATGGCCTTTGACCGTTATGTGGCCATCAGCAACCCTCTGTGGCACTCTACCATCTTGACACATGGAGTGATCATGGCTTTGAGTTTGGCCATTGCCCTTCGTGGAGTTATTCTGCTGACTCCTCATCCTTTTTTACTGTCAGGCTTCCCTACTGCAAAACAAATGTTATTGCTGACACGTATTGCGAATGTATGGCCTTGATCAAACTGGCTTGTGCCAATACCAGAATTCACAGATTGTATGGCTTAATTCTGGCTTTCCTTACTGGTGGACTTGACTTCATGTTGATCATTTGCTCTTATGTTTTCATGCTTCATGCTGTATTTCTTCTCCCATCAAAGACTGCTAGAGCTAAGACTTTGAGCACTTGTGGTTCCCATGTTTGGGTCATTTTAGTGTTCTATATACCTGCCTTTTTCTCCTTTATTACACACAGGTTTGGACATAGCATTGCTCCTCACGTCCATATCTTTACAGCCAATACCTATATTCTTATCCCTCCCATGTTGAACCCCATCATCTATGGTGTCAAAACCAAAAATATCTGGGAAAGGTTTCTTAAATCTTCAAAAAATAAACATATTTTAGTCAGCAATTAAAATTATACAGCCCCTCCAGGAAGATAGATTATTCCATGAAACCGTGCCATTGTTGAAAGACAAATAATTCAACATTAAGAAGACAGAACTTCCAGATAAGCATTGGGCTTACATTTATTCAAAAAGTTTGATAAATACATGGAATAGACTAGGTTTATCAAATAGGAAATAGGAAATATTTGTAAGAAACATTATTGTTTTTAAGTACAGGCTAATTTCTTAATTATTGTGTACTCAATAACTAAATTTTGGTTCCAGAAAATTAGCCACTCATTAAGTATTTTTTGAAAAAAGTTCATTCATTTCATCATTTATTGGTGCAGACATAGACATTTCAATAGAGATGCAACATTTGCTCTCCTCTTTCTAGCAGTTAATAATCAAGGAACTGAAATTAGGAGAATAATATGGGGTAAAGAATGTACCTAAAATCAGGATTATTGTTCCATTGTCAAGAAACTGGGGCCATAACTGAGGCTTAGCTTATATAATTGTTTTTTATTTTTAAAAGAATTGATTTTGTGTAATTAATGTAGAGATTTTATGTTAATATATGTCACTTGAAGATTTTAGTAAATCTTTTGCTTCAGGAATAATTTATCCCTTATATAGTTTTAATGTGGAGAATAATTATAAAACAAAGTAAAATAAATGGAAAAAATTGTGGGGGTTTCCTGAATATATGCACACAAATTTTCCATTCCATAAGAAAATTTTTCAAATAACCATTTAAATCTAGGGTCTTAATTTTTAAGGGAAATGTTACGTCTGTTTTCACACTGGTTTTATATGAAATAGATCATCTTACTTTCTTCACAATGATTAGGACTATAATTTTTTTTATTGTATGTTTTTATATTTCCTTAATTAGTGAAAAATTTAATATAGAAAAGATAAAAGGAAAAAGGAAAAATATTATTCTGACAAGAAACAATGGATATTTTGTTAGTCTCATTGTCATAAAATTACTTATACATCAAACTTACAGGCATACATGAATGATAAAATTTCCAATGAATGTAAAGTTCTATACTTACTGCTTTTTAAACTAGATATTTACATGGGTTTCATTTTCTTTCTTCTTTCTTTATATATTCACAAAAACCTTTCTAGAGCTAATCAGCGTGAGACACTTAGGTATCATTTTATACCTTTCATTTTACTAATATTTTATAATTGACATATACAATATTAGAGTCAAGACTGAGTAGCTAGTTTTAAAAGTTAATGAAATAGAATATATATTTAAAATGGGACAGTATACATTTAATAAAATTTTACTTGATGACAATGGATAACAATGGATATTTATATATAAACAATGGATATAATATAATATCAATATCTCATTAACCCCTTGATTGTCATAAAATATTACATGACAAGAACATATTGTAACTTAACTAAATTCTCTGTTTATAAGCATTCAATTTATGTTTTTACTTGTGCTATTACATATTGATACACTAACTACTCTTAAATATTTTCTCCCACTGTTACGGAGGAATTCTGAATTGTTGGATCACTCAGTTGAATGGTATGTGTATTTTGATGCTTTTAAAAATGGGTACTGCCAAATCACTTGAGATTATTAAATAAGAATACATCTCCACAAACAATGTAAAAGAATACACTGTATCCTAAAGAAAAATATTTGTTTCTTAAGAATTTTCCTCCATAACATGTAAACTATGATATTCAATTTTCACTTGCAATTTCCTTAAAAGTACTCCCATGTGCAAATATTTGTATGTACAGGCTATTCAGGATAATTCTTTATTAAATTGTTTGTAGATACACTTTCACAATTTTTTTCTGTTTATTTGAATTGTTTTCTGTTCAATGCATCAGTGTTATTTGACTATTGAGGTTAATATGTTTCTAGCTACCATCTCCTCTTCAAGATATCTATTATTCAAATCTGCAGTTTAGCTGATTGAAAATTAGCTAGCTAGTTACCCAAGTAGATAGAAAAATATATATATTGAAAATTATTTTATATATTCCATATTCAGCAATATAGAATATTATGTATACTAGAATATTTGCTGCATTTTATAATTTAAAAATTTTATTATATTCAATCTGGCTTTTATGTTCCATATGCATGGAGATATGATTTATTTTGTTCTAGATGAATAACCAATTCTTAGACAATATGAATTAAATAAACTAGTTCTATTCTATTGAATTTTAAAAAATTTGATGCATAAAGAACTCCCATGTACCCGAGGACATATTAAGGGCTCTTAAATTTTTTTGCATATATCAATTGGTCTATACTTAATTTCATATCTTGTATGTTTTACTATTTCATGATAAGTGAAGATTTTGCTAATCTTATTTTTAAAAATTATCTGAATACTTGTACAAAGTATGTTCTGTGAACTAGCATCATCAGCATCACTTCAGACCTTACGAGGTATGCAGAATCACAGGCCTCACCTAAGTACCACTGAATTATAGATCTGTATTGTAAAGAAGTTGAAAGATGATGTGTATGTACATTTATATTGTGAAACATGGATATACATCACTCCTAAACATTTAATCTTCCATAAAGATAGAATTAAAGAAGCAAAAATTATCCAAAAATAAGAGAGAAAAAGGGCAAAGATATGGAATATAAACAGGTGGAATAACCAGAAAACAGAATAATGTGGTAGAAATAATTCCAAATATATCAGAGTTTCTAATGGGAGTTAGTCACAGCTTCTTTTTATTGGTTGTAGGAACACTTTATATATTATCCATCTAATCTGATTGAATTATATTATTGTGAATGGATTATTTTACTCCATGGTTTTCTTTCATCCTAATACTAGTGATATTTATGAGCAGAAATTCTTACATTGCCCAAATTATATTTTTCCCTTTTATTTAATCTTTTTTGGGTGTTATTTAAGAAATCATAGCCTACTTCAAGTGAGCATATTTTCCAATCTCTTTTTACTAGAGTCTATATATTTTTAAATTAGTTTTACATTTATTATGAAATTGATTGTTTTGGAGAGAAGGTGTGATATGGGCTGGCATAAACATCATATCTAACAACCTACTACGCTTTGTTTGAAACTCCATCCTGTACATTCATTTTTATAAATCATATGTAGATTTCTTTTGATTCTATTTTTAAATTGGTCTACTTTGAAATCCCTACACTGACACATAATTTCTAAATACTGCTGCTTTTTAATGGTTCCATTATTTCTTATTGCATGTCCTCTAAGAATCTTGGGGTAAAGTTGTTAATATTTTGCCATTCTGTGTGATACTTACTTGAGATTTATGTATTTATGTTTTCAATGTGATTTCTTGGATTAAGGAAATCCCCCCTAACTTCTACCTATGCTAAGTTTTATAAAATGTTTAATCATGAATGTCTACTAGATTTTATTAAAATTTTTCTTCATATATTTAGGTGGTTATATGTTCTTTTTTCCCTTTCTATCATATTCATTGAATATCAGTGTTAAACCAAATTTGCATCTGTGAAATAAAGCAAAATTGGATTTAATGTTTCATACGTTATTTATAATTAGATTTATTTGACAATGTTTTGTTTAGGATTTCTGTCTACCAATGACAATTGGTTTTGTACACAATCTAAGCTGGCATATGCTATTGCCTGTCATTTTACTTTCTTCTGGATCATATTAAACATTAAGAACTCTGCTTTCAATAATTTGTATTCTTATTTTGGCAATGTAATGTTTCACTCTCTGTTTTTAATATCTTCTCTATCAATTCTGGAATTCCATTGAGTATTTGTTGCTAGTTTTTATTCAGTATAATATATTTTATTTTATTCCATATTTACAATCTTATTTTTCTCTACTGCAATGTCAAAATTACTTCATTTCTATTTTTCAGCCCATAATTCTCATTTTCTGATTATGATAAATTTTTATTCCATCTATTAGATTTTAATTACCATATTAATATTTTTTATTTCTAGAAACTATGTCATTATTTTTATTGTTACCCATTTTTACATTTGTGTGTATTTGTATAGCTTCTGGTTACAGGCTGAGTCTTCTGATTTATTATTTTATTTTTACTAATCTTCCAAAATAGCTATTCTGTATTGCTTCTGATGATTCCAATATCAGAAATATTTGACAAATTATACTAATTATTTTTTGTTTCTATAGATTCTTACTCATGTGGACTTCTATATTATGCTTAATAATTTTTCATGTGGTTAATATTTGGCTGAACTCATCCATCAATCGTGAGTAGCCTATGTTGCTACCTACATACTGTAAAGTGGTTCTATATACTTTAGCAGGTGATTGGTCGATTGGTCTTAATAAACGTTAAGAAACTAGACATTTTTGCATCATTTCTGTACTTTTTAAATATATTCATTCAATGAAAATAAACTTATGGTTGTAAACTCTGGGGAAATTACTATTTTTTCAATATTTTTCAATCTTACAATTTTAGCCCAAAATAAATTAATAGTGGCATCTTTCCTCAAATTCAGTGGTCAGATTTATGGAAGGGAGTGCATCATCTCTTTTTTTCTTTATTTCTCCTCTCTTTCACACATTTCTTCCATTCAGCCGATTAACATTTTCTTCACGTTTGGGTTAACAGGAAGGAAGACTGAAATATAAGAAGTGAAATATTATTAATTTAGAGCTCTTTGACCTACCTGAAATTGCTCATTTTCCAAATAATTATTATCTTTTGAATTGTGAAGTGAGATGTCCCTGGTCACAGCAGTATGGGATTTTCTGTATCTGCGGCTCAGCAAATCTCCAACTGGGTTAAACACCTCTTTTACAGTTTCCCAGTTACACAAAATCTTTTTTATTATTTGACTATTGTAATTAATTTCCCTTTTTCTTTTATGTACATAATAAGCTTTACGTTTAAAGAAGCTTTAGATTACAGAAAAGTTACATCAGAAGTATAGGGAATTCCCATATACTCCCCTCCCCCTCCCACATTTTTCCATAATAATAACTTCTTACATTACTGTGGTAAGTTTTTCAATTGATGAACAAATATTGGAGCATTCCTACTAACCAAGGTCTGTAGTTTAACATTATCGTTTACACTTTGTAATCTCAGGGGATTTGCAAACAACACCTCCTCTCTAGTTCATCAAATTTGCCCAGGACAACTAACAAAATGTTGATGATTCACAACACTCATCCCCAAATAGGAAAGAGTACCTATAACTGAAAGCAGAACATTTCCTTCCATTGGCCCCATAAGATCTAAGCACCCTAAATCTTTATGAGTATTTCTCTTAAACACACCTTTCTGAATAATTTGCACTGGGGAAGAACATTTTCAACATTTTTCCCATGGGGAAGATATTAATATATCCAAATAACATTTCTTCCAATTCTGTAAACTCTCTTCAAGGGTTTTTCTCAATAAAATATGAGACTTGCATTCCACAGTCTAGATGTGGGTAATAGGAATATATTGTTAAAGAATGTAGCATAAAATTAAGTGCGATAATTTCATATACAGGAGATCTTGGTTCAAACCTTGTATCCAACTTTTTCTGTGTAACTTTGGTCACATTATCTAATATCTATCTTCATCTGTAAAGAAAGGATCATAGTAGTACCTAGCTCACAAAGTTGTGAGAATAAAATGATATACTATATGCAAATCTTGTGTCACGGTATAGGTATATAATAGTGTCCCAGTACATTTCATCTATTATTTCTTTATTATCATTAATATTATTATTGCTACATAAATTAATTAATATTAATTTATTAATATTTTTAATATTTTAATAAGATTAATTATTATTATTGTTACATAAATTAGTGTAGCTATGCCAAACTTGTTCATGCCATATGCTTACTCAGCACAAATAAAAGTTGTATGGTATACTAGAAAATTTTGGAGATACATATGGAATAGTTCAAAATTAATTGAATATTCTATTTCTTATATAAACTTATGATGATGAAGATAAAATTAAAATATCAGAGAAGATGTTCCATATTGAATATATATAAACTTCCAATTAAATGAGAAGTAATGAGAAATTTGTGAATATTTTCATAAATGCAACTTGTTCTACATCAGATTTAATGTTTTAAATATTTATATACAATTTCCAAGCACAATTTTATGGAGATATATTTAAATTTTTGAATTTTTATGAACTATAATGTAGAAAATTTATTTCTATAATAGAAATATAAAATATGCATTTTATAATAATTTATAAATTCATAATTACACTTGGATTTTCTAAGAGCTTTTTTTTGATATTCATTAAAAATAAATTATGAGGAAAATTTGTCAAAATTAAGGACACTTTTCCTGGATCTGTACTTCCTGGGAGACTTCATCTGATCTTCCTGCTCCCTTATTATTCTGTACAGTTGCATTTAGGCTGCATGTCATGGTTTTAGGGCACCTGAAACAGAAAATGCTCTAGATTTTTAAGAGTTTCTATCAATAGTTGAAATAAACATTCACAAGATCAAACTCTTAGCTTTGATCAGCTTGTCTTGATCGATCTCAAGTACCATTTTCTCAGCATAATAAAAACATCTTCTTTACTCTCAGATGTGTCCTTTTTTGAATAATAAATCATATGACTAGTCTAACCAGGAAGCATGGGATTAGATTCAGTTCTTCTTGACCTGAAAGTAACATCCCCATCAGCTTCAGTCCACCTCAGGCTGTGCACACCTACCTTGAGGAATGAATGTGTCAATCTCATTGGATGGCTTCATGACTCATTTGAAACAGATGGAGTTTTATGTGTATTTTTCCTTTTTGAAGTGTACGGGTATTTATCAAATATTGTCCTCAGCTTTGATGCTTCGATCTAAATTATGCAAGGATGTGAAATTTCCTCTCTCCAACCTATTATAAGTCTAAAGTGCCATTCAAATCACCTTCAACCTCTCTTTAAAATTGTAATTTGTTTTCCCAATTATTTAAAATATAAGCAAAATCTTACACTACTTTTTAAAGACCTCTGGATAAATTTATGATTAAAATCCTTTCTCTATTATTATTTATTTAAAAGACACCAGCTAGACAGTCCATCTTTCTATTCCTTGAAATAGTTAAGCTCATACCCATCTCAAGTAATTTTCATTTATTTTTCTTTAAGCTTTTGGATCAATTTTCTATGTATTTTCACGATTGTCTTTTAAAATCTTAATAATTCTTAAAACATAATTTAACAAATATTTATTGAATATAAAATTGTGACATTCCAGACAGACATATATATATATATATATATATATATATATATATATCTGTATTGCATGGAGAATATATAATATCAGCATTATGAAGTTAGAAATATATATCAATATGCATATATGTATATAGGTACATATTGATGCATATATACAAATATAATATACAATTGTGTGTATATAAGAAAGAGTGCATATATATGTATATAAGAATTTGTGCATATATGTTTATATATTCTTTTATATAATATATATGTGTCTGTACAGATAATACGTATATATTAATATGTATATATCACTATAGTGTGTATCAAACTATTTCATTGTTTTTGATGTTTATATTTATATTTATATCTATATCTCTATGCCTATGTCTATATTTGTATCTGTATTTATTTTTTGTATTGATTCATTATGAGATATATGTATATTTGCATGTGAGTAACAGTGTGATTACAAGTTAAGTCTGACAATAGAGCAGAGATCCAATTTTGTTCTTTATTGATGTTTCCTCATCTAAGTCTCCTACTTAACTGCACCCTTGATTTGAACTGAATTAATGTTGTCATCAGAGGCCTGAAACTTGGGGAAAATTGTTTCTTTGATAAAGCTCCTTCAGTGTCTCTCAAACTAAATTTCAAATCTACCTGACAGCAGGTGATAAAGAAAATTCTTATTCCCTCAGGCATCATCCAATTCCCAGAAGGTGAAGGAATAACTGTAGTAGAGTTTGGATCCCTGAGACTGCCCCAGTGGGGCTATAAAATCTGCCATGAACCTGCCATGCAGAGAATGATTCAAATCTGGATTTTATGGCATTCATTCAGCACAACATACTTGATCTTGAAGAAAGAACAGCTAGTTCATTTGTATATGCCCCAGCATAAAGGGAGAGGAAGGCAATGATGGGAGGACTAAAGCATCTGAGGTAAGGAGGAGTTTCCTGAAGATAAGGGATAAATATTCAGAATTACTGTGAATGTATGATATTCAGCTATGCTTGAAATTGACCGAGAGCAGGCAACAGAAGCAGAAAATTTGGTACTGAAGGTAAGTCAGGGCTTCCATGGTCAGCCACAGTTTTGAAGATGGTTAGGTACTGCATTTTTGTTTGTTTGTTTTGTTTGTTCAATGTTCAAAAATTTGTCATGGAGGCAAAATTCTAAGGTGCTAAAATTTAAAAAGCATAGAAATCTGAAAAACTTATTTTTCCTTCATGTGTTACTTCAAAGTTTATCTATTGAATGTTTATGTCATATAATAAGTCTTCAAAGTTATTTGAAGGGATAACTTTTATGGAAAACATAGATTCCTCCTCACCATCACCATTGCTTTGTTAAGATGTGATTAATCTCTTCTACTTATTGGGAACTTTACTCATCCTGTTTATCAAGGGTATGATGAAAACAACTAGTATCAGTCAAAATACTCTAGAGTTTAGAACCCAAAAGCAGGGATGTCAGCAGAGAAGATATTCTACTCTTCAACCAGCCCTTAATTAGATTAATAGCTGACACCAAGGAATGCAATAGTTTTAATTTCCAAGAAGCTTATAAAGGAGGATATAAAAATGAATAAATTCTGGTTGTGTTTTTACATGATTCTGTTGCAGATTTATCAGAGTATGGGCACATTTGACTTCACTCTGAAATATTCCAAGAGCAAATGAGAGAAAGTGAACAAGAATCTCTGCATGTAGTATCACCATGCTTGACTTGAATGCCACTTCATTGGCCAATCCCAGCACCTTCATTCTGATAGGAATTCCTGGTCTAGAATACTTACATATTTGGATATCCATCCCTTTCTGCTCAATGTATGTTGTAGCCCTCATTGGGAACTCTGTCATCCTTTTCCTCATCAAAACAGAGACTGCTCTCCATGAACCCATGTTCTATTTTCTTTCCATGTTAGCCATCACAGACCTCATCTTGTCAACCTCTACCCTTCCCAAGATGTTGGGTATCTTTTGGTTCAATTACCATCAGATCAACTTCCATGCCTGCCTCACTCAGATGTTTTTCATTCATGCTTTCTCTGGTGTGGAATCAGGGCTTCTTGTGGCCATGGCACTGGATCGGTATGTGGCAATCTGCAATCCTTTAAGACACTCATCCATTCTTACAAATGCTGTGGTGGGCCAAGTTGGCATAGTGGCACTTCTGCGGGGGTTAGTGCTGATGTTACCACATCCCTTCCTGGTAAAGAGATGGTCATATTGCCAGACTAACGTGGTACCCCACACATATTGTGAGCATATGGCTGTGGTGAAATTGGCTTGTGCTGATATTTCCATCAACAGTCTTTATAGTTTGGCAGTCATTATTTTGATTGTTGGAACTGATGTGACATGCATCTTTCTGTCCTATGTACAGATACTCCACACTGTATTTAGTCTCCCTTCTAAAGATGCCAGGCTGAAGACCCTCAGCACTTGTGGATCTCATGTTTGTGTCATCCTCACCTTCTACATCCCTGCACTTTTTTCTTTCCTCACTCACCGTTTTAGTAGGCATATTCCACGTCACACCCACATCCTGCTTGCCAACATGTACTTATTGGTACCCCCTATGCTGAACCCTATTATCTATGGTGTAAGGACCAAACAAATCCGAGAATGTGTTATTCAATTATTCATGACTAAAGTCAGCTGAAAGTTTTGAGTACTGTCTTTCTTATTCTCAATTTCCTAGGATGCTATAATAGAAATTTCTTTAATTTTGAAATCAGCCAGACCTTGAATTAGAATATCAATTCTTCCACTTACCACCTCTGTAAGTGGAATTTATATACACTTTCTTATAAATTGATAAAATAAGCATACATCATAATTTAATGATTACAAAGTGTTTTATATAAGTTTTAGCACATTTAAGCATTTAAGATTAGATTATTTGTTTCATTACTTTCCTGTTCATGTAGTTATTTAGTGTCTTTATAAAACATATTTATTATTTTATCTAATAAGATTAACCAAATAGAAATATCCTCTGATTGTGGCTATTTTATGCCATAATTTTGAAGTAGATAATCCTGACAATAATCAGAGTAATTCTATGATGGTTTTGTACCATCCCCATAACCAGAGGGAAAGGGGTAATGGGAAGTTTCCAAAATTAAAAATGTGTGGTAATCCATGTGACTTTTACTCTACAACTGATAAGGAGGATATAATGTGGTGACTCCATGGAGAAGGAATATGGGAGCTAAAGTGAGTTATTTACACTGCTGGTGTAAGCATTGTGTATCTTTCTAACTTGTGGAAAATTCCAAAGAATCAGAAACTATTTTTCAAGAGTATGAATAAGCAAATGTAACAAATGGTGTCCTTAATTCATTAATTTATATATTAATTCTATTAATATTTAGTGAGCAGATATTATGTGCCATGTACTTATCTGAGCATAAAAGATACAGCAGTGAACAAAACAAGCAACATTATTTCCCATGGTGACATTTAAACAAACTAAAGAAAGATGTTAAATAAAAATAATTGATAACGTTTTATGGCATTTTCTTTTCTAATAGTATTTAATAATTAAAATTTCATTCTAATAAATATTTTAGCTGCATTGCATATATTTTGATTACTGATTTTCTCTCTACTTGTTCTATTGTCTACTAGGAAAGAAATCTTGAAGTCTCAAAATATAATTGTGGATTTGGCTATTTGTCATTTAATATTCTGTCAGTTTTATTCATATATTGTGAAGCTTAGCTATTAAGTGCATATGCATTCATACCTGTATTCTTGGTGAACTTTCTCTGTTATTATGATAAATTATCCTTCTTTTTCTTTGGCAATAGTCATTATTCTGATTTCTACTTTGTCTGATAGCAATACAGCCATTCTAGTTTTCTCTAAAGCATTTTAATGGTAAATATTTACCATCTATTATATTGTAATCTATCTATTTATATTTAAAGTGGGTTTTATGAACTACAAATAGTTGGATCCTGTTTTTTAAATTGATTTCATTATCTCTGTCTTTCACTGGTATGTTCATATCTTTTGCATTCCATGTAATTAATGATATGTTTGGATATAGGCCCACCATCTTAAGGTTTGTTTTCTATAAATCCCATCTGTATTTTTTGATTGATTCTTTCTACTTTGTATAGCCCCTTACTGCCTACATTTGGAATTGAATAGTTTTAATTAATCTATTGGTTTTGGCTTTATTTATTTATTTAATTTTTAAGAACTGCACAAGAGCAACCTCAAATTTAGTATTATTGTTATTTTTGGTCACAAAAACTTTATTATCTTATGAATTTTAGGATGTTTAGCAGTATCTCTTTTCTCTCCCTGCTAGATGAAGGTAGAAATGCAATGTTCACTCTAGAGCAAAATCACCCCTGACCAATAATCACTCCTGTAGATATTATAAAACATACCTAATCTTTTCAAATCTACTTAGAAATTAATTCTTGCCATTTCAAGTGAAATACAAAAATCTAACAATTAT
This sequence comes from Dasypus novemcinctus, assembly GCF_030445035.2. NCBI lineage: Eukaryota > Metazoa > Chordata > Mammalia > Cingulata > Dasypodidae > Dasypus > Dasypus novemcinctus. The sequence goes on along the minus strand of NC_080682.1, from coordinate 97,878,915 downwards.
AGTGCACTTTGTCCTCTCCTGTCATATATATTACATTTTCATGCATGGAAACCCCACCAGACAATATTATTCACTTAAAAAGAAAAATTAGTCTATTTTTAACCACGTTTTTACATTTGTACTTGCTTAATCTGCAACATAGACCTTCAAATTTTCCACTGGAGTAAGCTCTTTTCAATCAGAACTTAAAAATTTCCTTTTTGCAGGTCTGCTGGTGATAGTTTCTCTTAGATTTTCCTCATCTGATAACATCTTTATTTTAGTTTCCTTCATGATGCATATTTACTCTGGATAGAGAATATTGGGCTAACATTTTTTTCAGCACTTTAAATATATTTTTCTATTGTCTTCTGGTCTGTACAGTTACTTCTGAGATATCTACTGTCATTCAAATCATTATTTACTTTTATGTAACTAAATTATTACACTTTTCTCTTCTCCTGCTGGAAACCCAATGGCATGAATTTTGGAGATTTTCATATTGCTTCCCATTACCACGGGAATCTTTTTGTTATTTAATATTGTTTCCTTCTGTTTTTCAGATCATACAACTTCTATGAATCTACCTTAAACTCTGTCTTTCTGTTCTGCTATTGAGCCCACATAATTTCAATTACCATGATGTTCATGTCTAAAATTTTGGCATGTTTCTTTATTTATAAGTTTTATTTCTCCATTAAAGACTTCCATCTCCTCACATATTTCTATACTGATTGTCTATACACCATGGACAATGACTATAATAGCTGTTTGAAAGTCTTTGTATAAATTTTTGAGCACCTGGGTGATTTGCGGGGTGGAGTTTGTTGAAAGCCTTTTCCCTTGATAATTAAGCTACATTTTTCTTTTTTCTTTGTCATGTGTTGAATAAATATTTTTATCACATCCTCAACTTGATCCTATGTAGACTGGTTTTGGTCAGGTATATTTAGCAGGCAATCCATCTGATTAGGTTCAGACCACAAGTTTTATCTCACCTTCTTCAGGGATGGTTTCAATGAATGCTCAGTTTTCAATGCCTCTGCTAGGCTACTTTGAGGCTATCTAATATTTTTTTCCACTCATAAAATGACAGAGAATGCTAGGACAATTTGGGGATGTGAGAGTTTTTGTAGGTCAATAGACCTAATGACTTTTTGTATGCTTTATTCCCTACTTTAAAAAATACAGAATGAGCATGTATTTCCTGAATAAAAATTTACTATGTGTATAACATACATCTCACATAGAATTTTAATACAATATAATACTAAACACCATCACAAGTTCTGCTTCTGCAATTTACACATTTAGGTTAAGTATAATACTTTAGGGAAATCTTACAAAATATCCAACAAGTTGTTTAATTCTTCATCATCCTGAACTTCTGAAAGCTTGGATTATATTATTTCAAAGGAAAAACTACTTATAAATCTCATATCCCACCAAATTAATTCACTACCCAACTTTACAATAAGTTAAAAATAAAAGCTTTCCTGTAAGCCCTTACCAATGGGAAAAAGTAATACACACATCTTCCAGGTGGTGATGAAATAGAAATAAAAATCACACATAAACCAGCACCTCATAAAACCAAAACTTCCTTTTGAAAAATAAATTTCAGGTTGTCTTGCCCTCTCAGTAAACTGTCAATCAGAATTAGATCCCCTTTCCCAATTTAGGTTATACAGCACACAGTATTTTTAACATTAATATATGACTGACATGCTACCATCAATAAATACCTATTTTTAACCAAAATTATTCTAGAGGACTAGAAGAATGGATACAATGCCATATTGAAAATATTTATTTAAATGTAAAATAAAAATATCTATGCTGGCCCAATATTAATTTAAATTAAAAAGCTAAACATGAAGTATTATTTCAAATCTACATGCATCAAGATGCCAGTATATTATTAAAAAGATGCTTCAGATGTAAATGCTATACACAGCAAAAATAATTTTTTCAACTTTATTTAAAATTATTAAATTACCCCAAATATAATATTAGAAACATGGAAAGATCTTAAGATTTTTTTTTGAAGTAATGGGACCCCAGATTGAACTCCAGTCCTCATGTGTGGGAAACTGTTGCTCAACCACTGAGCCACATGTGCTCCTCTGAAGTGGATTTTTTATTTGTGTGCTTGTTGTTTGTTTTTTTTAATTTTATTTTTAAGTGGTATTGGGGACTGAACCTGGGGCATCCCAGGTGGGAGGAAGATACTCAACTGCTTGAAGAACACTTACTCTCAAGAACTTATATTTTACTTGCAAAATGTTCCATCTACTAAAAAAACTTCTTGGAAGATGGCATCAAAGTAAGTAGGCAGGGCTCAAAACTCACAAAAAGAACTTGAGGGAGGCTAAAATGCTATCCAATAGAGTTGCTTTGGGTATCTGCAGACCAGGAGACTGCACAACATCCAGGAGTGAGATGGATGGAGAGACAAAGAGACCAAAAAGAAAAAAACTATTAGTTACCCCTGTGGCTGGAAACAGCACATATATCCCACCCTCAAGGCATCAAGGCATATAACCTCAGTAAAACCCATTGGTTAACTGCATCCAACTTAGTGGGAATTAAAGTTCTCCTCTCTGGGTGGAAAAAGGATCTGGCAGAGGGTAAAGAGTGGCTTTGCTTCATTGAATTTGGCTACCTGAGCCCCTTTGAATCTTAAAAACAAGACCCCAGCCAGTACTGAAGTGGCCCCAGGGAGATGGGAAAGATTATCTGACCAGGCACACTCAGCTGCCATGGAAGACAGAGGAACCACATCATCTAGGAGGTAGGCAGAGACAAGTGCCTCACCAGTCTAGGAAAGAAGGAAGCCAGGAGACATAGTCAGCAAACTGTTAGAAGACCAACTAGCCTGAGACTAATGGGGCAGGTAGAGCCAGATAAGTTTCCAGAAGCCTACATAACATTTGGAGTGGTTTGTAACTCAGTGTAGGACTGCCTTCCTCCTTATATGTGGCCCCTGATTCAATTCCCATTACCTCCTAAGAGAAGGAATCCATAGAGTGATCCACAGGGTTGTGAGGTACCCAGCTGGTAACTTATGACAGGGAACTCATAGACAGAGATTTCTTTTGTTGTTTATTTTAGGGCTTTCAGGCTCTTATTTTTAATTGTTTTAAAATCATTTTAAAAATTATTTTATTATTAGTTTTTTCATTATTTATTTTATTCACTAAAACCAGGTATCTTATCTGTGGAGGGAGGTGGCAGGGTAATTGATTGTTGAGCACTGGCAGCCTGAAATGGTTCCTCTGGGCCTGAGAGGGAAGCTTGTCTTTCTTGGGTGTTTTTTGTTTTCTTTTTTCTTATTGTCTTCTCTCTTTCTTTCTTTTTTCCTTCCTTTTTTCTCCTTTGGTTCTTTATTTCTTTTCTTTCATTTTTCATTCTTCTATTGTTTTTCTTTCACTCCAACTTTTCTTCTTTTGCCCTCATTTTCTTCTTCCCCTTTGTCTTTCTTTTTATCATTTTTCTGGTCTTTTATTTTATTCTATTTTTTTCCTACTTTTCTTGTTTCATTTTTTTATTTCCAAATTTTTTACTCTTATTCATTTATACTTTTAATGATTTTTCACTCTTATTACTTATTTATTTTCCTAGCTTTTCTATGTTTCCCTTACTTCTTTTTTCTATTATTATCATTATTTTTCTCTTCTTCTTACTTTCCTTTTTTATGACCTTAGTATTATTTCAAGGAAACACAGACAACTACAAGGATATAGAATAAGAGGAAACTTACCACACACAAACACTCTCACAAAAATACAAAATAAGGCCCTACAGTAGAGAGAGAAGCTAATCATCTGAATAAGCCCATCAAGATAAACAGATGCCTAGACACCAACAAAAAATTACAAGCCATACTAAGAAACAGAAAGACATGGCCCAGTCTAATAAGCCATCTAAAAAACAGGAGGAGATGGAGTATGTAGAATGACTAATCAAAGGTGTCCAAACAAATGTCAAGAGTCAACTTAATGAACTGAAGGAAAAAATTAAGAATATAAAGAAGACACTGGGAGAACATACTGAAGAAAACATAAACATATGCAAAAAAATAACAGATATGATGGTAGTGAGTGGTACAATGCAAAAAACCAAAAATATTCTGGAAGTACTTAAAAGTCAGATATGAGCAGGTAGAAGAAAGAGTTAGTGACATCAAAGATATCATATATGAAATCAAGTAAATAGTAGAATATATAGATAAGAAGATGGAAAAATCAGCAGGGACTCCGGGAATTGAATGACAACACAAAATATGCAAAAATCTGCATTCTAGACATCTCTGAGGGAGAAAAAAAGGGAAAGGGGCAAAAGATGTGTTGGAAGAAATAATAGCTGAAAATGTCCAACTTTTTTGAGGAACATGGATGCACATGTCCAGGAAGCACAATACATACCAAACATTATAAATCCTAACAGACCTACCCTGAGACATATGCTTATCAAATTGTCAAATGCTCAAGACAAAGAGAATACTGAAAGCCACAAAATAAAAGAGATCCATCACATGCAAGAGATGCTAGATAAGATTAAGTATAGATTTTCCATCTGAAACAGTGGAGGCAAGAAGGCAGTGATATGACATAGCTTCTTTCTTTTAGCAAAGAAACCATACGCCAATAATTTGGTATCCAGAAAAGCAGAAATTGAAAAATGAGTCAGGGTTTAAAATATTCACAGAAAACAGGATTTAAGAGAGTTTGTTGACAAGAAACCTGTACCTCAAGGAATTTTAGAGGGAATTTTGCACCTTAAAAGGAAAAAAAAAAACAACAAACAGCAGAGAGAGGGTCAGAGAGGGTACGGAAAGGAATATTACGAGTAAGAATAGCTAAAAAGTTAAAAAGAGAAATAAAAACACAATATGACATATATAAACCTAAAGAACATATGAATAATGTAAGTTGTGTCTTGGCTGTAATAGCACTGGATGTTAATGGAGTAAACTCTCCAGTCAAGAGATGGAGATTGGCAGAATGGATAAGGAAATAAGACCCATCTATATCTTATCTACAAGAAATTCACCTTAGACACAGGGACACAAGAACCTTGTAAGTAAATGATTGGAAAATGATTTTACATGCAAACAATAATCAAACAAGGGCGTGGATGTGTATAATATTGGACAAAACAGACTTTAAATGCAAAACTACTGTAAGAGACAAAGAAGGGCACTATATATATTAATGAAAAGGATAATCTATCAAGAAGAAAGAATAATCGTGAACATTTATGCACCTAACCAGGGTGTTTCAAAATACATGAGGCAAACATTGGAAAAACTAGGTGGAGAAAGAAATGCACTCACAATTATAGTGGGGAACTTTAATACACCATTATCCCACTAGACAGAACATCTTGACAGGGGTCAATAAGGAAAAGAAACCTTGAGTAATACATTAAAGGATCTAGACCTAATAGACATATATACAACATTACACCCAGATACAGAAGGGTACACATTCCTCTCAAGCATATGTGAATCAGTCTCCAAGACAGACCACAAACTAGTTCACAAAACAACTCTCAATGAATTCAGAACGATTGCAATTATATAAAGTAATTTCTGTGAAAGCTGGAAATCAGTAAGGGACAGAGAACTAGAATAGGAACAAAGATAAGGAAAATAAACAACATACCCTTAGACAATCAGTGGGCCAAGGAGAAAAGTGCAAATGAATCAGTAATTGACTTGAAATGAATGAAAATGAGAACACAGTGTATCAAAACCTATGGGATGCAGCAAAATAAATACTGAGAGGGAAATTCATAGTTATAAATGCCTATATTAAAAAAGAAGAAAGAGCTAAAACTAAAGACATTACTTCACACCTAGAGGAATTACAAACAGAATAATAAACTAATCCTAGAGCAAACAGAAAGAAAGAAATATTTATTTTGAAAAAATGCTGCATCCTTTCTTTATCAAAAGATAGGAATAGAAGGAAACTCTTTCAATATGATATAAGGTACACATGAAAAACCGACATCTATCATCATATTCAATGGTGAAATGTTAAAATCTTTTCCTCTAAGATCTGTAACAAGACAAGAATGCCCATTGTCCCCACTATCATTTAACATTGTGTTAAAAGTACTTGCCTGAGCATATAGGATGATGATGGACAGCACCCACTAAAGAAAAACAGAGAGTAAGAGAGTATTTACAACTGCAAGCAAGATAGTTCAATATTTCTGCCCCATGGGACTAAAACCCCTCTCAATCAGAAACAGAGTAGACATCATCACTCCAAAATTCTCAAGATTAAGGAATGGAAAAAACATATGAGTCAAATGCAAGTATGGACTAAGGTAGACATTATCATTCTAGCAATGGAAGAACTCGTATCATTGATATAAAGGCACTGGCCACCACAGGTTCTGCGGGGAGACAAAGGGAAGAATAGATGTAACACAGAGGCATTTGGGGAACATTGGAATTGTCCTGCATGACATTGCAAAGGTGGATAAAAGCTATTATATTTTGTCAAAACTTATAAAATTGTGCAAGGCAAAGTATAAACTATATTATAAACCATATTCCATGGTTAATAGCAATGCTTCAAAATGTATTTATCAATTTTAACAAATGTCCCACACTAATGAAAGATGTTGTAAGTGTGGGAAAGTCTGGGAGGGGGAGAGTGTGGGGTGTATGGGGATATGCTATGTTTTTGATATAACATTTACGTAATATAAAGTTTCTTTAAAAATAAAAATTTAATAATTTTTTTAAAAAGCTTTATTTTCCCTTCTAACACACAATGCCCTTTTGTTAAAGCACAACTTTCTTAAAAATATAAATATAAATCTGTAGATAATTAGTTTTATTTTCTCAACCATCATAAGATGGACTTTCTATATCTGTGTCCTGAAAGTAATGAAATACATCTTCAAATTCAACCAAGTTCTAAAAGGCAGAGAGCAGGGCAAGATGGTGGTTGAGTGAGTGCACCTTATAGTCTCTCCTGCAAAGAAGCAGCTAGGCAGCATTGGAAATTCTTTAGGACCAGGCTGTTTCAGGGTTTTGTAGGGCAGGAGGTGTCTGGACATCGATTTAGTGGGACGGTGACAGAGAAGATTCATGTAAAAGGTAGAATTTAGTCTCTCTTTCACAGAGGTAGGGGCTGCACGCAGGACGCTCCCCCCTGAGGAGCATGGCAGCGGCAATTCCTGGAGGCTCTGCTGTGCTGGGGAATTCATAAGCCCTGAGCAGGCTATTCGGGGGCTTGCAAGGCAGGAGGTATTTAGAAACCGATTTGGTGAGACAGAGACGGAGGAGTTTTTTGTGAGGCATGGAATTTTGGGTTTCTGACATGGAGATCAGCTCTTCCGGCTAGAGCCCCGCCCCCTTGGACTGGCTGCTGATCTGTGGTGGTCCTTAAATTGGTTGCAATATAGAGGCACCCCCAGCAGGCTCTTTTGGGGGATTGCAGGGCGGGAGGTGTCCTGAAGTCGACTTGGTGAGACAGCGACAGAAGAGACTCTTGTGAGAGGGGGAATTTTGGGATTCTGACACCGAGGTCAGAGTTTGCGGATATGAACCCCCCCATAGGGCTGGCACCCTTTTGCAGCGATCTCTGAGGCTGTGTTGCACTGCGGTGCTCCCAGGCACCGGATTTGAGGTTGCCAGGTCTGTGTCCCCTAAACCCTGGTGGCCCACACCCCAGAGACTCACACCTCTTGAGTCTGGAATATCACAGATTTCCCATCGCTGAATCCACCATGCCCTGAGGTCCATCTGAGATCCTTAATTGTACTAGCTCTCGGCATTTGCATTTTTTTCTTTTTTTTTCTTTCCTTTTTCTCTTTTTTCTTTTTTTTTATTGTTTTGGTTGCTAATATTGCATTATCTCCTAGTCTTTTCTCCCATTGTTTCCTCCAAGGTCTTTTTTCATTTATTTAGAGTTTTTTTTTCTCTTTCTTCTTTTCTTTTTCTTGCTTGTTTCCCTCCCTTTTCTTTGATGACCCCCCTTTTTTTTCTTCTCTTTTTTTCTTTTCCCACTTTTTCTTATTTTATTTTATCTTAATTATACAATAGGTGCTTCAGGGAACTCCTCACATTTGCTGGGTTTCCTCATCCTCCATTTCCTCATTTCTATGTGAATTGATTTTGGCCACCTACACTACACCTACACCCTTTCCACTACATCTTGATATCCTCCATCATCTACTGTCTCTCCTATATTCCACCTCCCTTTCTTTGATTCCCAAATTGTCTAACTTTTAATTTCTAATACATTTGTTTGGTTTCTGTCTTTTATCCACTCTTAATACTATTGACTTTGTTTTCTCTTTCCCTCTCTCATGAAAACATCAGCTTTTTAATTCATACTATATTCCTCCCATATTCAGTCGACTACTTATAGGTACTCTACTTACTGCTATAACTTTACACAACTTACATGAAACTAATAACCATCCTCCCAGATATCATATTGTTGCTCTGTTAATATTTATGACCAATACTACTTTACACATTTTCCTTTTTCACACAATTGCCTTTCACTGGCCCTAATATTTTCCTTCAAAGTGAACTCAGCCAGCAACAAGAAATTAGAATAAGAAGAACAAGGTGACAAAGAGAAGATATAACACTTATGCAAGAACAGCAGCTAATTAATCCACAAGACTAGGCAAAGAAGCTAAGGAACTGATTAAACCCGTCAAGATAAAATGATGACCAGATAGCAAGAAAAAACTGCAAACCAAACCAGTAATCAGGAAAACATGGCTGAATCCAATGAACAAACCAAAAACCAGGAAGGGGAGCAGAACTTCGGACAAGTAATTAAAGATCTCAGAACATATATCAGAGACAAGTTTAATGAAGTAAAGGAAGAGTTTAACAATCTGAAGAAAACACTTGGAAAGGAAATTTCAGACATTCACAAAAAGATAACAGTTATGATGGGAATGAACACCACAGTTCAAGAAATCAAAAAACACTCTCAGCAAACAGCAGCAGATTAGAAGAGGCAGAGGAGAGAATTAGCGATGTGGAAGACAGTACATCTGAAATCAAACAGATAGTAGAATTGATCAATAAAAAGATAGAAAAAATACAGCTAAGACTTAGGGACCTGAATGACAATACAAAACGCACAAACATATGTATTATGGGCATTCCAGAAGGAGAAGAGAAGGGAAAGGGGTCAGAAGGGATGTGGCAGTAAATAATGGCTGAAAACATCCCAAATCTACTGAGAGAGACAGATGTACATATCTAAGAAGGACAACACACCCCAAACATCATAAACCCCAACAGGCCCACCCCAAGACATAAACTTGTCAAATTATCCAATGATCAAGACAAAGAGAAAATTCTAAAAGCAGCAAGAGAAAAGAAAACCATCACATACAAAGGAGGCTCCTTAAGATTAAGTGCTGATTTCTCATCTGAAATGATGCAGGCAAGAAGGCAGTGGTATGATATAGTCAAGGTGCTAAACAAAGAAAATTTCCAACCAAGAATCCTCTACCAGCTAAACTAGCATTCAAAAATGATGGAGAGTTTAAAATATTCACAGATAAACAGAAATTGAAAGAGTATACCAACAAGAAACCTCCCCTTCAAGAAATACTAAAGGGAGTACTGCAGGATGAATGGAAAAAAAAAAAAAAACAGGAAAGGCAGAGTTGGAGGAGAGTGTAAAAGCAACAAAAAAGAAAAAAAAAGAATAAAAAAACAAAATATGACAAACACAAGTCCAATCAAAATATGGCTAACATAAATAATTCCTTGAAAGTATTAACACAGAATGTCAATGGATTAAACTCACATATAAGGAGATTCAGACTGGGACTTTGGATAAGGAAATATGACCCATCTATATGCTGTCTACAAGAGACACATCTTAGACCCAGAGATTCATGGAGGCTGAAAGTGAATGGTTGGAAAACAACCTTACAAGAAAACAATAACAAAAAAAGGCAGGAGTAGCTATATGAATATCAGACAAAATAGACTTTAAATGCAAAACAATTGTGAAAGATGAAGAAGGATACAACATATTAGTAAAAGGGACAATCTAGCAAGAAGAACGAACAATCATAAATATCAATGCTCCTAACAAGGGTGACTCCAAACACATGAGGCAAACACTGGAAAAACTAAGGTAAAGAATAGATGCATCTACAAATATAGTGGGAGATTTTAATACAGCACTATCAACTCTGGACAGAACATCTCAAAAGAGAATCACTAAAGAAACAAAATATTTGAACAGTATATTAGAGGAGCTGGATCTAATAGACATATACAGATCACTACACCCAAATACAGCAGGATATACATTTTTCTCAAGTGCCCCTGGATCATTCTCCAAGATAGACCATATGCTAGGCCACAAAGAAAAGCTTAATGAATTCAGAAAGATCAAAATCATACAAAATAATATCTCTGACCACAGTGGAGTGAAGCTGGAAATCTGCAAGGGCCAGAGGCCCAGATTTCACACAAAGATATGGAAATTAAACAACACATTCTTAGAAAAACAGTGGTCCAAGAGGAAATCTCAAAAGAAATCAGTAACAACCTTGAAACAAATGATAATGATAACACAACATACCAAAATTTATGGGATGCTGCAAAAGCAGTACTGAGAGGGAAATTTATAGCCATAAATTTTTTCATCAAAAAAGAAGAAAGAGGCAGCAGACTTGGCCCCAGTGGTTAGGGTGTTCATGAACCACATGGGAGGTCCGCGGTTCAAACCCCGGGCCTCCTTAACCCGTGTGGAGCTGGCCCATGTGCAGTGCTGATGCATGCAAAGAGTGCCCTGCCATGCAGAGGTGACCCCCACATAGGGGAGCCCCACATGCAAGGAGTGCATCCCGAAAGGAGAGCCGCCCAGTGTGAAAGAAAGTGCAGCCTACCCAGGAACGGTGCTGCACACACAGAGAGCTGACACAACAAGATGATGCAACAAAAAATGAAACATAGATTCTGGTGCTGCTGACAACAACAGGAGCAGACAAAGAAGATGCAGCAAATAGACACAGAGAACAGACAACCAGGGTGGAGGGGAAGGGAAGAAAAATAAATAAATAAAATCTTAAAAAATAATTAAGAAGAAAGAGCAAAAATTGAAGAACTAACTGCACATTTGGAGGAATTAGTAAAAAAACAAAAAAAAAAAAAAATCCCACAGGAAGAAAGAAAGAAAGAACAAAGATAAGAGCAGAATTAATGAAATAGAAAATAAGATAGCACTTGAAAGGTAAACAAGACCAACACCTGGTTTTCTGAGAAGATCAATAAAATTGACAAACCTTTAGTGAGACTTACAAAGAAAAAAAGAGAGAAGATGCAAATACACAAAATAAGAAATGAGAAAGGAGATATCACCACTGACCCCACAGAAATAAACACTATCATAAGAGGATACTTTGAAAAACTATATTCCAACAAAAATGACAATTCAGAGGAAATGGACAAATTTCTAGAAACACGTAAGCAGCCTATATTGATGAAAGAAGAAATTGATGATCTCAACAAACCAATCACAAGTAAAGAGATGGAATCAGTCATTAAAAACCTCCCAACCAAGGGTAGCCCAGGGCCAGATGGCTTCACAGGTAAATTCTACAAAACAGTCTGCAAAGAACTAACACCAATCCTCCTGAAACTCTTCCAAAAATTGGAAACAGAAGGAATATTGCCTAACTCCTTCTATGATGCCAACATTACCCTAGTACCAAAGTCAAACAAAGACACCACAAGAAAGGAAAATTACAGACCAATTTCTCTAATGAACCTAGACACAAAAATGCTTAACAAAAGACTTGCTAATTTTATTCAACAACACATTAAACGAATTATACACCATGACCAAGTGAGATTCATTCCAGGTATGCAAGGATGGTTCAACATAAGAAAATCAATGTAATACACCATACAAACAGATTGAAGGAAAAAAAACCACATGATTATATCTATAGATGCAGAAAAAGCATTTGACAAAATACACCACCCTTTCTTGATAAACACACTCCAAAAGATCGGAATACAAGGAAATTTTTTGAACATGGTAAAGAGTATATATGAAAAACCCACAGCCAACATCGTTTACAATGGAGAAATCCTAAAATCCTTCCTTCTAAATTTAGGAACAAGACAAGGATGTCCACTCTCTCCCCTTCTATTTAACATTGTCATAGAAGAACTTGCTTGAGCACTGAGGCAAGAACGAGATATAAAAGGCATTCAATATGGAAAGTAAAAAGTCAAAATTTCATTATTTGCAGATGACATGATTCTATACATAGAAAACCCTGAGAGGTCTACCACAAAGCTTCTAGATCTCATAAATGAGTTTAGTAAAGTCACAGGTTATAAGATCAATGTGCAAAAATCAGTGGCATTTCTGTACACCAATAATGAGCAAGATCAGGAGGAAATCAAGAAAGAAATAACATTTACAATAGTCAATGAAAAAATCAAATATTTAGAAATAATTTTAACTAAAGAGGTAAAGAATTTATACAGAGAGAACTACACAAGACTGTTCAAGGAAATCAAAGAAGGCCTAAATAAATGGAAGAATATTTCCTGTTCATGGATAGGAAGACTAAATATTATTAAGATGTCTATCCTACCAAAACTGATCTACACATTCAATGCAATCCCAATAAAAATCAACACAGCATATTTTAAGGAATTAGGAAAACTATGAAATTTATTTGGAAAGGAAAGAGGCACTGAATAGCCAAAGACATATTGAAAAAGAAAAATGAAATTGGAGGAATCACACTACCTGACTTCAAAACATACTACAATCAACAGTAGTGAAAACAGCATGGTATTGGAACAAGAAGAGACACACAGACCAATGGAAATGAATTGAAAATTCTGATATAGAACCTCATATATATAGCCATATAGTATTCGATAAAGCCACCAAAAACTCTCAACTGGGAGAGAATGGCCTATTCAACAAATGGTGCCTGGAGAACTTGATATCCATTTGTAGAAGAATGAAAGAGTATTACACCTTATACAAAGTTCAACTCAAGTTGAATCAAAGACCTAAATATAAGAGCTGAGACCATAAAGCCTTTGTAAAGCAGTGTAGAGAAGCATATACAAGAAATTGTAATAAGAAATGGCTTCATGAACTTCACACAAAAAGCACAAGAAGCAAAAGAACAAATAGATAAATGGGACTTCCTCAAACTTAAAGCCTTCTGCACCTCAAAGGAGTTTGTCAAGAAAGTAAAAATCGAGCCTACACAATGGGAGAAAATATTTGGTAACCATATATCAGATAAGAGACTTATAACGTGCATATATAAAGAACTCCTATATCTTGAAAATAAAAAGATAAGCAACCCATTTAAAAAATGGGAAAAAGATTTAAACAGACACTTCTCCAAAGAAGAAATTCAAGTGGCTAAAAAGCACATGAAAAAATGCTCCAAATCTCTAGTTATCAGGGAAATGCAAATCAAAACTATTATGAGATACCATCTTACTCCCAGAAGATTGGCAGCTATGAAAAAAACAGAGGAATACAAATACTGGAGAGGATGTGGAGAAATGAGAACACTCATCCACTGCTGTAGGGAATTCAGAAGGATCTAACCATTCTGAGAGGACAGTTTGGTGGTTTCTCAAAAAACTAGCCATAGATTTGCCATATTACCCAGCAATTCCACCCAGCAGAATACCCAGCAGAACTGAAAACAAGGACACAAACTGATATATGCACACCAATGCTCATAGCAGCATTATTCACTATTGCCAAAAGTTGGAATCAACCCAAATGCCTATCAACAGATTAATGGATAAATAAAATGTGGTATATACATCCAATGGAATACTACTTGACTTTAAGAACAAATACACTACAAACACACGTGATAACATGGATGAATCTTGAGAACCTTATGTTGAGTGAAGCAACCCAGGCATTGAAGGACAAATACTACATGACCGCAATGATATGAAATAAGTAAACGAAGCTGCCTCAGAGAGCTAGAGACTGGATGATAGGCTTACAGGAAATTGGGGAGTAGAGGAAGAATGTAAGCTGATGCCTACATGGGTGAAATCTATGATAAACTGGAAGTAAGTATTTGTACAAGGAAGGGATAAAATGGGGGCATAGGGTTACCTTTGGGTGAGGCTTTGTGGGCTTGAGAGGGGCTAGGGATGGGCGGATGGGCAATATTGCCTAAGAAATTGTGGGGAGGGTGGGGTAACATTGAAACATAAGAGCTTGTCAGGTGTTGGTTGAGAGTATAATGCTGAGAAAACCTTTTCAAAATATAATTAGGAAAGTTACCTGTTTAAGATAATTAAAGGGGCAGAATCCTAGGGAATATGTGAATGCTCATTTTGACAGAGTGGGTTATATCACTGGATATAGACCCATATAATGAGAGTGAAGATATACCCACATCCCGGGGAGGACTAATGCCATCAAGTAGAGGGAACTGTATCTCTCAAAAGAAATGGTGGCTCCCAGGGCATTAGGGCAGTTGAGCATGTCAAACTCTCAACACTGTTGCAATTATCTCTGAACATGACTCCTCAAGAAATGAAGATTGACTGTCACTGTGGGCCCTAAGAGGAGGGGGAAATAGATATTGAATAGATGGAACCGACGTAACTGTGAGGGCAATAGAAGTGTTTCACAAGAGTATGCAAGGATGGATATAAATCACGTAATATTACACCAAAAACATATAGGGGCCAATTGACTAATAATGAAAATCATAATGTAAAACATAGGAGAACTAAAAATTTAGAAAATTGTATAGCCTAAAGTATACACCACAAGTTAAACACAAATGTTAACTTGTTTGAAAGCTATTGTCTCAATATCTGTACATCAGTTTCAGTAAATATGGTATGAATATGTTAAAAGATTATTGCTGTGGAAGGGAAAAGGTTTCATATTGGATATGTGGGAGTACTGTATATTGTATATACTAATTCTGTGCTCTATAACTCTTGTGAAGATAAGTTTAATGATTAGAAAAAAGAAAAGAAAATGATAGGATATAAATTTCTCCAAATTAATATGTATTCTATATCTAACCTTTAAACTTATCACTATATTCCATTTTACTATTAAGGGAACCTGGCATTATATCAGGCTTCACTTTTCAGGAAGTTTTGGATCACAAAGTGGTTCAACAATAGCAGTGGAGGAATACTGGTGTAGGATGTTATTGACTGCGGACATATGGTTGACAGGGAGTTATACAGGGCTTGTGTCTGGGGTGCATGGAAATGTTTGGATATATTCATAGTGGAAACAATTAAAAACAACAGCTGGGGGGGTGCTGGGTTCCTGGCCGGGGGGGCTCTGTCACAGTCCCTGGGGGAGCAGCGGCAATTCCCTGGGTGCAATGACAAACACCAGGAAGGAATGAGGGTCCAACAGCGAGCCCCTGATACTAATGACTATGCTTGTGAGCCTGTGCACCTGATATAAGAACAAGGCCTAGAGCAGCAGTGTGCCTAAGAGTTACCTCCTGAGAGTCTCTGTGTTGCTCAAATGTGTCCAGTCTTGAAGCCAAACTCAGCATGTAAATGCACTGCCTCCCCACCCCAGCGTGGGACATGACTCCCAGTGATGAGCCTCCCTGGCGTTGAGGGATCACTGCCAAGTAACAGCTGATGACATAACTAGAAAACGACCATGAATAAAAGGTTCAACTCGGACCAGCAGAATATCCCTGTCTACATATAATACCAGGAGTTAAAAATGCTTTTTGACCTAAATCAAGGGGGAAATGGAAAGGACAAATGAGTTTATATGGCTATGAGTCTCTAAAAAAGAGTCTGGAGGTTATCAGAGGGGTTGCCCATATGCACACCTGAGCAGAGTGTCAGAGACAGATAATGTAGATACAATCCCAGGTATTGGTTCTTCTGAGGGCTACAGAGATCCACAGGTTTTATGGTAATGGCAGATGGAGTTCACTGCCATGTCAGTTGGCCCTTCTTTGGAGTTGGTGTTTCTGCGTGATGGAGCTGGACTCAGATGTGATCTCTTTTCACAAGCCTTTCATGCTACTTTACTGGAATTGTAGTTGGTGGTGAGGTTTAAGATATATCTAGGGGATTTGAATCTCTGGACTGACAATATGATAGCCAGGCCCTGAGCCTCAACAGACTTCGGTTCCTACACTCTGATTTACTGGACTGACCCCACTCAGCTAACATGGAGTTGAAGGATGTCAACCACCACACCACTGAGCCAAGAGTGCCTACAACTGAAAGCAGGAGGATTGCATCCAGTATCCATGTGGAATCTTAGCCCCCTCTTGACATAGATGTGGAATAGACACAACCAATCCAAGGTCCACAGGATAGAGGAATACAGTAAGGATTAGAGTGCACTTACTGATATTCTATTCATGAACTATTGTGGTTAGTAATTGAGAAAATGTGTCATTGGTGTGGAAAAAGTGGCCATGGTGGCTGCTGGATGCGGGGAATAGGAGGAAGAGATGAGATGTGCAGGCATTTTCAGGACTTGGAGTTGTCTTGGGTGGTGCTGTAGGGACAATTACTGGACATTGTAGATCCTCCCATTGCCCACTGGATGGAACGTGGGAGAGTATGGGCTATGATGTGGACCATTGACCATGAGGTGCAGCGATGCCCAGAGATTTATTCACCAAATGCAATGGATGTGTCATGATGATGGGGGAGAGAGTTGCTGTGGGGGGAGTGGTGGGGTGGGGTCGGTAGGGGGGTGAATGGGGACCTCATATTTTTTTAATGTAATATTTTTTAAAAATGAATTAAAAAATAAAATTAATAAACAAACAAAAAAAAGATCTAAAGGCAAAAATTGTTCTTATCCAGGATCATTGCAATACATACCAAGATAAGTAGCTTCACGTTTTTAATAAAGTTATTAATCTTTTGTTGCTTTTTATATTAATAATACAAATTATTATATTAATTAATAATTCACAATAATTTATATACATTATTTATATTAATAATATAATGATTTTGCTGTCTTAATTATTTGTTCATTATTAACTTGCAGTTATAATTTTAGGCTTCATTTTCACTTCAAAGGAAACTGAACACATTTGTTCATCAACTGAACAATTAAAACTATTTCAATGTTAGGTTATATAGGACAGAGCTGCCCCAATCAAGACCCAGGTTTTTGCAGAAACCGAAGTGAGGCTGAATTTAAATCGTTGTGGTTGAGAGTAACTTGCAAACCTGTAGTAAAAAACAATTTATTTTCTAAAATGCAATAACTATATAATTAATCCATTCAAGATAATTATATTTAAATACGTTACCATAAAATTAATTTGGAGGCACAAACTGGGAGAAAATGATCATAGTCTTTATTTATGACAAAGAATCAGTTGAAAAATATTTACCATTAAAAATAAGAGAAGCAAGCCAGTCACAAAAGAAAGAAATTGACCTAAATGGACACTTCACAAATGATAATGTACAAATTTGCATATGAATTTTCAGTAATTAACCATCAGGAAATGTAAACTAAATCTGCAATAAAATATCTCTAAACATTCACTAGAATGGCTAAAATTTTAAAAGTGACAAAATCAAATTCTGGCAAGGATATGGAGGAACTAGATTTTTCATATTGACAGAGTGAATTAAAAATAGTAAATTTTGGGAAAATTGGTAGTTTATTATAGATTTAATCAGATATCACAACCACTGTGCATAAAAATTTAACTTCTTAGTATTTACCAAATACAAATTAAAATAGATATTCACACAAAGAATATACAAGAATGTTCATAGCAGCTTGATTTATAATGCCCTCAAAGTGGAACAACCCAAATGTCCAACAGCAAATGAAAAGAAAAACATATTTTGGAATATTTACACAGTGAACTTATAATTAGCAGTAAAGATGGATCAACTACAGACAACACAGATAAATTTCAAAATCATTATGCTGGTCTAACAATTGATTCTAGTTACAGAAAATTACATTCTATATACCTTCATTCATATTAAGTTGTTGAATATGCAAAAAATCTGTGTTAAAAGTATCAAGTCATTGGTTGCTGAAGGGTACAATGGGAGCAGGGATTGATTGGAAAGGGCACAAAAGGACTTCTTGTAGTGATAAAAAAAAAGTTCTGCATCTTGATACAAGTATATAACATATAGGCTATATATTTGTTCAAAATGTACAATTAAGATTTGTGCATTTATATACACATGAATGTTATCTTAAAAAGTCAAGTCTGAGCTTAGAGAAAATGGCAGAATATAGTTATAGAAATTGAGTGATGGATGCATTTTGGTGCCAATTTCATAGTCTGTCTATCTGTATCTTTGAAATTCTCCATTACAAAAAAGTTATAAAAATAAAAATAGTCAAAATATATGTGATATCTAATATATTCTAATTAAAATTATAGTTTGATTTGATTTAATGAAATATTTGATTACTGGACTTATTATAGGGATAGAATATTTAATTTGAGTACAATGATATTTTTTCACAATTATGACAAAAGTAAAAAATTCTAAAATCTCACTATTTCACAATCACATTCTAGAGCAAAAGATAAACAGTCTTTATGAAGTTAAAATATTCCAAATGACTTCTGTTTTAAATGAGATTTATATTTTATTCCTAATATTTCTTTGTTACAGATATTGCTCAGCTTTTCCGTGAAATGATATTTATGGTACATTCTTCATGACCATTTGCTATGAATTCATTGAATATTGAGATTTTCTAAAAATATGAAGAAGTGAATATTTTACATAACTAGATAGAACGTCATGGTACTATACTAGCATGTGTTCTACCACTTCTTCAAGCTTTCATTATAATGTATCAAGTATTTTACAAGTACTAGAATGCTATTATGGCCCAGGAAACATTTTACAATATATTATTCAATGTATACAAACAAATTCCGTATAACCATAATATTAAAATTCAAAACCAATTTTAGGAATCCAAAGACTTAATTAACTGGGAATGTTCCAATCTGAATTGACTCTAGGATCCATTTTTTTTTCCATTTGAGATCTGAACACTTATGGATTTCTGCTTGATTTAACTTTTCTTTACCCAAGAAAATGAGTCTATTAAAGAAAATAATTATTGCAAAGGACTGCAGGGAATATTTCATATAAAGATCCTCATTCAAATATCATAACAATCTTATGATAGTTGCTATATCATACCATTGCTATACACAAAGAAGTTAGTTTAATGTTTCTTAAAAAGCTTGTCAAAGGTATCTCATAAGTTGTAAGGCTAGAATTTGAACATGGGTCTGTCTCTCTAGTTCCAAATCTCTTAACTGTTTGGCAATAGCACTTTTTCATAGGTTTATATCAAAACAGAACTTCTAAGGTTAAAAGCAAATGTGTTGTATTCATCATCAGTTATTTAAAGCCTGTGGATCCCACGAGAATTTTGGAAATAATTTTTTATAACATAATAAGTTTAATGTGTTTTCTTTTCTTTCTTCCATTAGATATCCTGTAGTGTTCAGCCATTAATATTTTTAAATGAAAAAGATTTATGCCTAATTCTTCAAGTATAGGAAGGTAGAGAATTGGCAGTGAGATCATATGTTGTATAAGGCAGAATTAGTGAGGTCCAGAATTGATCTGAGTGCCAGAAGGAGGTGAGACTGGAAGAAGGATTTGAGTAGGTCTTGGCAACAAGAAAAAAGAAAACAAAGCTGGCTTTTGGGAAATCCAACAGAGAAAGGGAAGTGAATTTTTGGAGATCAAAATATAGAAGATACAACCTGATATTCTCTAACACCATGTATCACCTCCATTTCCCATTGCACTGATGTTACATCTAAGTGATCCCCCTTAGACACTCACAGGCATCACATATAAGTAAGAAAGAACTTTCCAGTGCTTTAAACTTTAAACTAAAATTTAAACTAAAAACGAATGTTGAGAACATTGAATTTTTGAGCTCCTGGTCAAATCTTGAACAAGTAACAATGTTCTCTTGAATACCATAAGAGGATTTCATTCCTCTCCTGTGTATCAATGGCTCTGCCAACCTTAGCGGACTATCATCTGTTCCAATATTTTCAGTAGAGTTACTCTACTTCAACATTTAAAACATTTTTGCATACCTAAGAATTGTAACTCCCTATATCTATTATTCAAAACAAATACCAATAATATGTTATTGCATTATTATTTTAAAAAGCCTAGCTAAAATCAAAACTAGGACATTGTCAACACAATGCTCCTTACAATCACTAAATCTACCAATAGATGTCAGCCTTACATATAAGCCAGCTTTTTTCTTTCGCTCTTTTTCATAAGTTGTAAGACTAGGGATTTAATTGAAGGACCATGATTTGAATGGCTTCAGATCATAATTAGTAGGTATGTTATCTTAATAGATTGGCCTTTCCAACTGATGTCCACTCAGTGTCATCACCCAGGACTCTTGATTCTTTATAAAACATCCAATCTATCTACATTTGCTTGATTATGAAATAGTGGGATGATCAGTACCATCCCCTTTGGACTTAGCAAAAGTGGGTTTATGCCCTGCCTTACTAACGATCTTAGACAATTGACACCCTGAACATTAGTACATTGTTGTACTAATATTTAAATTTTTAGATAATCATATTTATTAAACTCCTGTGGCTGTTTAGGTGATTAAATAATAATGTATTTCAAATGATGTGCCTAACAATATGTCTTATGCACTTGATTTTTAAATGTTAAGCTGAAATAATTTTCCATTTTTATTGTACATGGGTTTGTCTCATGAATATCTAAATTGAATGTACTCCTTACTAATAATATAGACATGAAATTCTTTTCCCAGGAGGCACAAAGGGAACTGACTCACCACCATTCAGTTCTAAGGTGAATGTGTATTTATTAGAGAAATTGTGAGCTTACAAAGCATTCTTGCATAATGTGCAGAATTCCTATACACACCCGTCCACCAACACCTTACATTGTTGTGGAACATTTGTTACAGATCATGAGAGAACATTATCAGACTATTACCACTAACTATGGCCTATAGCATCTATTTCTTGTATTTTTTCATACCCTCCCCCATTAACACAATACCTTCTTTGAAATTGATGCAAGAATACTTCAATATTGCTGTTAACTATAGTCCATAAGTTACATTAATTATGTTTTCCCATGAATATCCATAATCTTACTTCCTTATAATAGTGAGTGCACTTGTTCTAGTTCATGGAAAGATATGTTTGTATTTGTAGTGTTAACCACAATCCTCATCCACCTCCAGGTTCACCATGTTATTCAGTCCCTAGATTAGTTTATAACTTTCTTTCAATTGACATTTACATCCGTAGACAACCTCTTTCAGTCACAATCCCATCTATACACTGGCTATGTTAGTTATACTTAATATAATGTGTTACCATCAACTCTATCCATTTCCACACTTTTACAGTCAATCTAATTAAATATTCTATATTCATTAAGCATCAGTACCCCTTCTCAGCCCTCATCCTAACTCCTTATAACCTATTCTCTAAGTTTTAAATCTATGTGTTTATGCTTCGTATTTAGTTCATATTAGTGAGAACATAAAATATTTGTCTTTTGCTTCTGGCTTATTTCACTAAGCATGTTGTCTTCAAGGCTCATTCATGTCATCATATGTGTCCCAATCTGCCAGCAGCAGAGAACCACACTAACCCCTTATATGACACCATTCCCCAAAGTCATCAGCCTGCTACCTGGTGGCAGGTTGATTATAGTGGACCACTTATCATTGAAGGGGTGGCAATTTGTTTTAACTGGAATAGACACATACTCCAGATATGGGTTTGTATTTTCTGCACACAATGCTTCTTCCAAAACTACTATCCATGGACTTACCAAATGTCTTATCTACTGCTGTTTTGCTAAAGAAAGGGCAGAGACTCAAGCCACAAATCAAGACTAGCAATTTATTTGACAATTGATACGTAGATAGTCTAATAATAATAAGCTGTTAAGTTATTGATTGCTTACAATAGAATGGAATAAACCAGTTAGATAGTGCAGAGGGAGAGAGAGAGAGAGAAAGTATATTTATAATCACTTACCAAACTGGGGGAAAACTCAACATCTGGTCTTTCACAAGGCTGGGAATTCCTTTTGAAGCCAGAAAAGTCTCCAAATGGAATTACAGTCCCAGACAGAGCATTCTCTCCTGGGTGAGACTTTGACTGGCAATCTAGGGGCTGCCCTTTTAAGGAGCTTTGAAACTTCAGATCTCCTGCCAGTTTTGCAACTTGTAAGTGATCAAAGCATTCTGAGACAACAGTGCCTGTTCTTGGAAAAGTGGCCAGCTCCACTGAAGTCTGTGAAATGTCCTGTTCTAAAGGACATTGCTATCCATGGAATGCTAAGTAGGGACTTATAGTTAAGTATACTAATGCTATAGTAGGGACTTATAGTATAGCTAAGATAAGACTAAGATAAGTTAAATTCCTGAGGCAGGAGAGGTCTCTAATCAGGTCTATATCTAACTCCTTTACTTGCCTGCTCCTGTGTGCCCAAGGCAATCACATTATACTTTAACTTCTTTTTCACAATCCTTCCTCCAATGTAATTAACAATACAGTATATATATATCAACCACCATAGCATTCCACACAGCATTGTTTCTGATCAAGAAACACATGGAACCCATTTCACAGCAAATAATTCTGTGGGAATGGGCACATGCCCATGGAATTCACTGGTTTTACCATATTTCCTATCACCCTGAAGCCTCTGGATTGATAGAACAGTGAAATTGTATTTTGTAGACTCTATTACAATGCTAACTAGGAGGTAATACCTTGCAAGACTGGGGCAATGTTCTCCAGGAGGCTGTGTATGCTCTAAATCAGTGTCCACTCTATGGTGCTGTTTCTCCCAGAGTCAGGATTTATGGGTCCAGGAATCAAGGGATGGAAATGGGAGCGGCACCACTCACTATTACCCCAAGTGACCTACTAGGAAAATTTTTACTTCCTGTCCCTGCAACCTTAAGTGCTGCTGTTCTACACATCTTAGTCCAAAATGAGGAGTGCTGCCACCAGAGAGCATAACAATGATTCCATTGAACTGTAAGTTTTTTTTTTTGTTGTTGTTGTTGTTGTTTTTTGGATTAAATCAGATTATGGATTTAATTTGTACCAACATCATTAATACCGTTAGTTACAAGGTGTTTACATAAATTTAATTAATTCAGAGCATAGGATATATAACTCTAATGAGATCCAAACTTTTTTTTAAATTTTATTTTATTGACTTTGTAATAATATTACATTAAAAATATATATATGAGGTCCCAAGACTGTCACCTGACCACTTTGGGCTCCTCTTACCTTTGAATCAACAGGCAAAGAAGAGAATTACTGTACTGATTGGGATGATTGATCCTGACTATCAAGAGGAAAGAGAACTGCATCTACGTAATGAGGGTGAAGAAGAGTTTGCCTCTAATACAAACCTAGAGAGATCCTGTAGGGTGTCCCCTAGTATTGCTATGCACTGTGATTAAAGTCAACGGAAAACTGAAATAACCCAATCCAAGCAGGGATAACAATGGCCCAGAATCTTCAGGAATGAAAGTTTGTGTCACCTCACCAGGAAAAGAACCATGGCCAACTGAAGTGCCTTCTGAGGGTAATGAGAACATAGAATGGGAAGTAGAAGGTAGTGATAAATATGAACTTTGACCATGTGACCAGTTACAGAAATGAGGATTGTAATAGTCATGAATCTTTCTTCCTTGTTTCATTATGAGTGTGGTTGTATATGTACATAAAATGAATTTCTTTTTCTTCCCCAACCTTTTCACTTATCATATGAAAAGTTGTGTTAGTTTCATGTCATAATATTTGAGGATGTCAAGTTTAAGATTGAATATTACCCAAGTACTTGCACCCTATTCTGTAGTGAATTAATGCATTCTGGCTGTATGCAGGAGAGTTGAACAATGTTAGGTGGAAATATAAATATATGCATGACTGTTAACTATTTTTCTTAGAGACTAGGTATGCTGTAAGGTAATATGTATGGTTGCCAAGTTAATAAGGCGTAGACTGTGCTAGCTAGGCTATTGTGTCAGCTCTGCCAGATAATTGTACCCAATTATTTGCTCAAGCAAGCACTGGGCTAATTGTAATACAAGGACATTTATGGTCTTTAGTCCTCAGTGATTTTACTGCATAGATGGGTGACTACATCTACAATCAACCAGGGAGATTGCTGTCAGCAGTAAATGATATTTTATCAAATCAGTTGAGTGCCTTAAAAGGGGAAGTGATTTCAGCATTCAGAGAGAATTTCCCAGCTCATCTTTGGACTGCCAGCTTCTTCCAGAAACTCATCTAGGATCTTCGTTGGACTTTCATCAGAGCCCTTGTTTGCAGTCCGCCTGTGGATCCTGGACTTGTGCATTGCCATAGTCACGTGAGAGACTCTAATTGAATCTCATACAATCTATAGATATCTCCTATTGATTTTGTTCCCTAAACAACCCTGACTAATACCTCTTCCAAATAAATT
This sequence comes from Dasypus novemcinctus, assembly GCF_030445035.2. Lineage (NCBI taxonomy): Eukaryota > Metazoa > Chordata > Mammalia > Cingulata > Dasypodidae > Dasypus > Dasypus novemcinctus. The sequence continues at coordinate 97,854,392 of NC_080682.1, read as the reverse complement.
ATTTTTCAAAAAGCTGTTGGAATGTTTATCAGAATTGCCTCAGATCTATATACCAATTTGTATAGAATTGACATCTTAATGATATTTAGTCTTCCAATCCATGAACATAGAATGGTCTTCCATTTATTTAGGTCTATTAAAATTTCTCTTAGAAATGCATTGTAGTTTTCTGAATATGAATGCTTTACATCCTTGGTTAGGTTTATTCCTAATATTTTATTCTTTGAGTTGCTATTGAAAATACATTTTTTTCTGACCTATTTTTGATTGCTCATTGCTGTCAATATATAGAAACACTACTGATATTTTTTTCATTTTAATATTGTGTCTTGACATTGCTGAACTCATTTATTTTCCCTATTAGCTTTATTTTAGATTTTTCAGGACTTTCTAGGTTTATGATCACGTCATCTGTGAATGGAGAAAAATTTATTCTTTCTTTCCTATTTGGACACATGTTATTTCATTTTTTTGCCTAATTACTCTAGCTATAACTTGTAGCACTATATTGAACAACTGTGGAGCCAGTGGGCATCCTTGTCTTGTTCCTTATGTCAGTGGGCAAGCTTTCTGTCTTTCACCATTGAGTAGAATGTTAGCTGTGCATTTTTCATATGTGCCTTTTCTCATTCTGAGAAAGTTTCCTTTAATTATTATCTTTTTGAGTATTTTTTTATGAAGAAAGCATGATGTATTTTGTGTCAAATGCCTTTTGACATCTCAATTGAGATTATCGTGTGATTTTTCTTCCTTAATTTATTAACATGGCATGTTATACTGATTGGTTTTCTTGTGTTGAATCACCCTTGCATGCCTAGTATAAAATTCATTATGAATAATTATTTTAATGAGTTTAGCAAGTATTTTGTTGAAGATTTTTGCATTTGTATTCATTAGAGAAATAGGTCTGTAATTTTATTTTTTCACAATATCTTCATCTGGCTTTAGAATTAGAGTGATACTGGCTTCATAGAATGAATTTGATAATACTTCTTCTTGTTCAATTTTTTGGAACTTTTTTTTTTTTTTTTTGCATGGGGTGGGGATGGAGCTGTAATTGTGAGGAGCAGACTATGTTATCTAAGTCAAAACTGACTGCAGTTGCTCAGGAAGGCTGATGAAGCACCAGTCCCAAATCCCACCCCTTCCCTGGAAGTGTGGGGAAGGAGCCTCAGGAATGACCAGAAATCTAGCCCTTGTAGGCCAAATGCTCCTGCAGTTGCTGTGAGTCTGAGGGAGTCCTTCTGCCCTTTCAGGGGTGGGGATAGAATACAGGGGTGCCTAGTCCATGTGCCCTAAAAGAGCCGGCAATTGCCCAGAGAAGCTGAGGGAACACCACTGCCTCCTATCACACTGGGAGTGGGGTCAGGGTGGAGTCACAGGCACTGATCAGTCTAGTATGTGCAGACTGAAAGCTACCACAGTTGCCCAGAGAGGCTACTGCAGGTCCCCCCAGCTTCTTCCATGCTGGAGCAGGGCTGGGACCTAGGCTAAGGCTGGAATCTGACCTGGGTGCAGAGAAGCTGGTCCCTACCATAACTGTGACTTTCAATCAACCCCACTTCTCTTCATGCCAAGGAAGAGTTAAAATGGAGGCTACCTGTGTCTTTCTGTCTTGGACAGGTTCAAACTTTAGCTGTTTCTAAGATTAGACTTTAGCCAGACAAATTACTCATCAGTAGCTAAAGTCAGTGCCTGACCATCTCTTCCTCCCCCATATTTGGGAAATGAAATTTTACAACTCCAGTCAGGAAATAATTCCCTGGGTGGCTTGCACTGCCTGCTGGAGATTGGCACTGGCCTTCATGGCATGGAGTGCTCTACTTATGAAATGAATCTTAACAGCAAATGGGCAGTCTCCTCCTTATATTCTTCCAAGGATATTGCATAATGCTCTTCTGATCTCCAGTCATCACTCCAAAAATGTGCTTTAGAAAGATCTGGGACAATACTAACTGCGCTGTAAGACAAGCTTAGAGCTCCTTACACTCTCACCATCTTGCCTCTCCTTTAAAGATCCAAATGTGAGCCTAAAACATTGTAATTGGTAAAGAAATGGTAGCTGATATTATTTGTAGTGATATTACCTCATATCATAGTGTTCATATAAGTTAGATGAAAGCATGAAATCGCTCTTCTTACCCCTACCCTATTTAAGCAGGTATTTTTTTCTCTCTAGTAGGGTTTTGTTTTTACCTGTAAAACGTATGCTTCATTTTTGCTTCAGAGTTTTTAAAAATAAGTTCATACTGTATATTTTAGGTTATTTTGTTGAGAGAAAAAACAGTTTATATTCTTACTTTAAATGTGACATGGGATAATTTAATAGTTATTTTTATCTCTGCAGATGTTCTTTTTTACCTACTCATTGAAGCACTTGTCTGGAGGCAAATTCTACCAATTTAGGAACATATTATATTATATGTTTATCTTTTCATTTAATGGTCAGTTGGATATTGATAACCTGAATGATAAAGAAAAATTTAAGGACATATAGGTTTTGTTTATTTAATAAGTCTGTATATATTTTACTTAACACAATAAGTCTTTATTCACTATCACTAATTAACTTTGAAAGAAGTTTTATGAGATCTTCTCTTACCATAGTCCTTTCTCACTTACAGACTTTGTAATTCCACTGTCAGTATCAGAAATAGTCAGCATATGTCTTACATTTTCCCATCATATTTATCACTGTTGGTTTGGACAAATATTTTTCTGTGGTGAAAAAAAAGAAACTTATGTCCTGTTCCCACAACCACTTGTCCATATTTACATATTCTATGTCTCTAATTTTCCTTCTCAATGTCCTCTAGTATCTATAACATATAAACTCTATTCCCTTCAATATCATTACTAGAGTTTCCTTAGCTATAAAATGGATTTATTAATAATAACTACTCTTAGAATAAAACAGTAAAAGATGGTTCATGCTAAGGACTCATTCATATGTTTATTATTATTATCTAATCTACTTTTATCAACTTTATTTGCATTTTCATGCAAATGTTATATTACTTATCATCTAATCATTCACATTCTCCCATGCTGGTTGTACAGTAGGAACCAAGGATGCAGTTGGTGGTATAAACTGTAGAGGCTCAAGCTGCCCTCATTACCCCAGAGACCAGTGAAGCTTCTCCCAACTTTCTCCTTTGCCAGGGGTAGGACTGAGTCACAGCTATGTGGAATAACCTGAGTCATGCAGGGCTAGAGTCAAGTTGCCCAGAGAGACTGATGAAGCTTCAAGCCCCCTCCTCCACTGCTTGGGTCAGGGATAACTGCAGGTTTGGCAGCAGTCTATGCAGTGTGGATCCTAGATGACCACAGTTGCCCCGATAAACTTCTAATTATTCAGTCTGTGCCAGCCAAATGTACATGCAGCTACCTGGATAGGCTGGTGCAGGACCTGCAAACCTCGTGCCTGCCAGAGGTGGGGTTGATGTTTAGGCAAGGGCTGCAGGCCTCTCTGGGTGAAAGGAACCAGTTCCTACTGTAACTGTGAATTTTGGTCAGCCTGGGATCCTCTCATGCTGGGGGTAAAGTCAAAATAGCAACAAACTGGCCTCTTTCTGACTGGATAAGTTCAAACTTTAGCTGTACTTAGGGTTATATTCTAGCAAGCCAAATTCACCAATCAGTAGCTGAAATCGGTGGCCAACCATCTCCTCCTGTTTTTGGGAAATTGAGCTTTAAATTCCAGCCACAAAACAGATCCTGGGGCAGCTTACACTGCCAAAATAGGATAATCACCAGTCTCTGTGGCTGGGCTAGTAATTTCCAGGAATGCCTGTTGCAAGAACCCCCAGCTTCCTCACTGCCAGAAGTGGGGCTGGGGCTTAGGCCAGAGCTTCAATCTGGCCTGGATGGAATGAAGCTGGTACCTACAAGCATTATGATTTTCAGTCCACCTCACTTCCCCTTGTGCCAGGGGCAGAGTTAAGATCATGGCCACTGGCCATTTATTGACTTGGACAGGTACAAACTTTACCTGTTCTCAGGATTATACTTTTTAGCCCACTGAATTTACTCATCAGTAACTGAAGTTGTGCCCAATTGTCTCTTCCCCCTGTTTTTGGGAAGTGGAGCTTTCAATTTCAGCCATGGAACGGCTCCCAAGTTGGCTTGTGCATCCAGTGTAGGATGGGCACCAGTGTCCATGGCATGGAGTGCTCTACTTATAAGTCTTTTCTGCAGATGTGCAGTCTCTTCCTACCATGCCTTCAAAGATGTTACAGGATGCTCTTCTGGTCTCCTGTAGCCCCCAAACAGGTGCTTCTGCTGGCTCCAGATAGCTCTGGGTGTTTTCTTACTGTCCTGTAGCAGAAGCTGACTCTAGGAGCTCCTTACTCCGTACCAGCTTGCTGGTTATCCCCATGCCATTCCCCTTTGCAAATATTTTAATTATCCTTTTTTTTTTTTTACTTGTAACACTCTTTTTTGTAGTCTCCATATTCAACCCTTTCCAAATATGTGGTTAACACTTATATTCTCCATCCTGTATGTTGTCTTTTCACTTTCTTAATAATGTCCTTGATGTATGTAAGGTTGCTTTCTTTTTTTAATTTGATGAAGTCCATTATATTTATGTTCTCTTTTGTTGCTCATGCTTTTGTGGTCATACCTAAGAAATCACTACTAATTCCAGTTTATAATGATTTCCTCCTATGTTTTCTTCTAAGACTTCTATGGTTTTAGCTATCATGTTCAGGCCTTTGATTCATTTTAAGTTGATATCTGTATATGGTGTGAGATAGAGATCCAATTTCATTCATTTGAAAGTAGATGATGGTTTCCCAACTCCATTTGAAGAAATTTTTCTTTCCCCAATTAGTTTAATTGATATCCTTATCAAAAATCAGCTGGCCATAGATGCATGGGTTTATTTTTGAATTCTCAAGTCTATTCCACTGGTATATTTGTCTGTGTTTATGGTAGTACCAAACTATTTTCATTAGTTTTGAAGTCAGAAAGTGTGAGACCTCCAACTTTGTTATACTTTTTCAAAATATTTATGGTGATTTGGATCTCCATGCTATTTCACAAGATTTTTTTTCTCAATTCATATAATTTATTGCAGTTAGCACACCGTTTAAAAATTCACCAACACACCAACAGTACAACACCAAACAGCATTATAAGTTATTTTCCCCTCAGAAAAATAAAACATACTATCATTGTCAAAGCTAGATGTCAGTCTAAGTTTTAGAACAATGGAAGAATGTGAAACTAATAAGAGCAAAAAACAACCACTCACATCCCACAAAAAGGAAATCCAAAAGAAAGTCCTTTTTAGCACAGACATTGTCTTCTCTAAATTAATAAAAATTATCTGAGCACAAACTGAATTTTACAAAAATACAAAAAATCTAGACTCTCTTCAAGTAACTAAAAATAATGCTCCAAAGCTATTTTCACAGTTTTTTTGTTTGTTCATTTTCTTTAAATGCCATTACGGCCAATTAATACATATTTGACCAAATATTTCCAAAACAGTCTAGCAATACACAATAGAGTTTTCCACTTAGCATTTTAAGCACACACACAAAAAAAGCCTATGTTTATATATTAATTTGAGGACTGTCTATATCTACAAATGGGGCTGCTGCTATTTTGACAGGAATTGCATTGAATTTGTAGATCACTTTGGACACTATTGACATATTATCAGTATTGTCGTAAAATTTTACCAATTGAAGTCATTGCAAGCCAGCCATCTAAACTACATGAAAAGCCTATCCTTTTTCCTTTACTTCCCTCATTCTTATTTAGCAGTCTATTTAAACTCGCACATTTGTCCCATTGTACTTTCTTTGTACATTTTTCTATTTAATTCTCAGGACATTTTCTTGTCTCCTTAGGAAAGTAGGAAAACCATGCAAACAATATTTCCTTTCTTCCACTCCTTTTCAATGTAGTCTTAGAAGTATCCTTATTTCAGCTTGAGGCTGATCTTTATGCCACTGCTTTGAATAGCATCTGCTTTCAAATCCTAGCATACTTCACTTTTAATCACCCATTCTTTCTCTTCCTCCCCCCTCCCTTCTTACCATCCCTCTGTCTTTGCTTATCTTCCTCTTTTTCTCTCCTTTTCTGTATTCATTTATATCTGTTATATATTTTCAACTCATCCCCTCTTCAGAATTTTCTCCTCTTATTCTTTGGTTATGTTAATACTGACATGTAAAAAATCTTGATTCTTAAAATTGTTTTCAACATTATTTCCATTTATTCCTATTCCATATTTTAGTTAATGATCTACAGATTAACTTTTACTCAAAACTGGAGCTTCTTTTTTAACAGTGTCAGTCATGTATCTCTAAAGCAAGTTACCACTCTGTAATTTTCTTTCTTGTGGTATCTTTGTGTGGTTTGTTGTCATTGTGATAGGAATTCAGAGAATAAATTTTAAATGACCTCTACTCTCTTATTTTTCGGGGAGATTGTGAAAGACTGAGTTTAAATCTTCTTTAAGTGTTTGATAGAATTCACTAGTGGTGCTATCTTGACGTTTTTCCTCATGGGAAATTGATTTCTACATCAGTATTTTTCTTTGCTATATGTATATTTAGATTTTTTGTTTCTTCTTTAGGAAATATTAATAGTTTTTTTTTAGCATCTCTGTGTTCTTCTAAATTATCTATGTCATTGACATACGGTTGTTTTTAATATTATTCCCTTATGATCCTTTTTAAGTTCTATAAGGTCCTTAGTAATTCTTGTATTTTATTCTTTACTTTAATCATTTCAATCTGTTTCTTTTTTGTCTTTTGTCAATCTAATTAAATGCTTCTAAGCTAGTTGATTTTTTTCATCTAATTATTTTTTAAAATTCTCCTTTGATATCCCTTTTTCTATTTTGTTTATTCCTTTACTAAAGTTTAGTATTTCCACACTCCAACTTCTCTTGAGTTTGTTTGATAGCTCTTTTTAAAGTTTTTTTAAAAGATTTATTTATTTATTTATTTATTTACTTACTTACTTACTTCTCTCTCCCTCCCACCCCATTTGTATGTTCTCTGTGTCTATTTGCTGCGTTGTCTTCTTTGTCGGCTTCTGTTGTTGTCAGCGGCATGGGAATCTGTGTTTTTTTTTTTTCTTTCCATTGTGTCATCTTGTTGTGTCAGCTCTCCATGTGAGTGGCACCATTCCTGGGCAGGCTGCACTTTCTTTCACGCTGGGCGGCTCTCCTTACCAGGTGCACTCCTTGCGCATGGGGCTTCCCTATGCGGGGGACACCCTTGCGTGGCAGGGCACTCCTTGTGTTCATCAGCACTGCACATGGGCCAGCTCCACATGGGTCAAAGAGACCCGGGGTTTGAACTGCAGACCTCACATGTGGTAAATGGATGCCCTAACCACTGGAGCAACTCCGCCGCCTGATAGCTCTTAATTTCCGTTTCTTAAGGTTAGGAAATTAGGTTATGTATTTGGTACTTCCTCCCATTTTTTAATATACTATTTAAATTTTTAAAACTAGATAACTATTAAAGACACACCTTGAAAATTCACATTTTTAAAATATTTAGATAATATATTACTAAACAATATATGAATCAAAGAAGAATTCCCATGGAAAATTACAAAATAATTTTTAGAAATGATGTGAATGTATAACAACCAAACTTTGTGAAATAGAGCAAAAAAATTTGGAGGGAATTTGTAGAAAGAATAAAGAAGTAAAGATAGTTTAAATAAGAGAAGACCTATGTGAAATTAAAAGAGAAGAAGAGTAGAAAATAAAATGAGCAAGTGATTCTGAAAGATATAAGATATCAATGCAATTTATAAAGTCCTAGTTAGACTTACCATGAAATAAAAGACACTATGTACTAAACATTACCAAGAATATAAGAGGTGTGATCATGACAAGCCTACAGACATGACAAGGAGAAAAGAGAATATTATGAACAGGTCTAGTGGCATAAATTCCAAATCTTGACTGAAATTGACCAATTCAAAAAGGATACAAGAACCAAATCTGAGTCATATAGCATAGATAACTTGCATAGTTCTATCTCTGCAGTTCTTGATGTCCCATCCTTTGCTTCATCAACATAACTCCTTACATTTTGGACCAATACGTGGTGAGGTCAAGAATGTAGCGAAAGGGTAGTTTCTAGTTCATTTTGTTAATGGTTGGAGTAACACGTTTTCCCCTTTCTACAAATTTGAGTGGACACCCATTGATTTTCATAGAAATTTTGGAAAACACTTATCAATATTTACAGCAAAAGAATTCTTCAGGGAGTTCAGTTATGACTGATGTGGAGGCAGTGGCCACTGGAGCTTCTGACAAGAGGGAGAGGGAAAAACAGGTGTAATATGGAGGCATTTTTGGGACATTGAAATTGTCCTTAATGAAATTGCAATGATGGATATAGGCCACTATTTATTTAGTAATAGCTTACAAAATAGTGCAGGACAGAGTGTAAACTGTAATGTAAACTATTATCCATGCTTAGTGGCAATGTTCCAATATGTGTACATCAATTGTAACAAATGTACTGTACTAATGAAGGATGTTGTTAATGTGGGAAAGTGTGGGAAAGGGAGGGAATGGGGCATATGGTAATCCCTATATTTTTATGTATTATTTATGTAACCTAAAGTTTTTTTTTTAACACTTACTGTACCCTAGTTTATTGTTTATTTCCCAATCCTGCAGATTCTAGGATGGTGATGCCCACTCCAGCTGTAACTGAGAGGGAACATATATGCCATGGGACAGATGAATGGAAGTACTTGCTTGCAGTTGCAGATTCTCTCTGTTCCTTGGAATGGGCATTTTCCATCATCTCCTTGATAGTTTTTCTGAGTGAGCCCAATGAACTGGAGAGTAGGTGTTGCAACTCTGTTGAGATTCGGGACCCAACTGGCACATGGGCAGCTCAAAGATTTAAGTCTCTTGGACATACACATATCAAGTCTAGTACTAATTATAGGTTCAAATAGAAGGGGCAGAAGATCCATGTGTAGGGAAACCACAAATCATTCCAATTCTGTCACAATGAGGAGTATAAATTCCAAAGAATGGCCCACTGTCAGGGAGCAAACTCTGGAGCTTTCTGCCCCACATATAGTTTCTAGATGTCTCTGGATCCCTCAGGAGCCTCGCTATTTGAGGCAATATTTACGTGGCAGTCAATGAGATTCTGCTGAAACATGCACAAGCATAACCTCTAGAATGACCTCCTGATTCACTTTGAAATTTTTTGGCCTTAAAAACTAATTTGTTTTCTATATTGACATCAATAACAATTTTTGTCTGAAAATTTATAGTGTCTATTATTAATATTACTACTTTAACTCTCTTTTGGTGCCATTTGCATTACATACCATTTTGCAAGAGTTTTCTTCTCACATATGGTGTCTTTGAATTTAAAAACTATCCCTTGTCAACAGTAAGTAGAGGGTTCAAAAATTTGTTGTTGTTTTTCGTGTATTTGTTTTTACCACATCTTCCCTTCTTTGGAGTGTTTACAAATTTACATTTCATGTAAATACTGATAAGTTAGGATTTATGGCTTTCATTTTCTTATTTGATTTCTATTCCTCCTATGATATTTGTTTCTTTATTACTCTAATATTACCCTTTTTTGGAAATCAGTATTCTCCAGTTTATTATTTTAACCCTTTTGTGGTTTATTTCACTCTTTACCTTCGAGTTATTTTCTCAGTGGTTTTCCAGTGGATTTTAATTAAGAACTTAATGTTTAACAATTTAGTTTGGATTAATACTAACTTAATTTCTATATTATACAGAAATCTCTTCTTTCATATTTCCAGTCCCCCCTCCATTGTGCTTCACTTTTATTACAAAACTCTTTTACATATATGTGTCCATTACCACATTATTATGCTTATTATTTTATGCAGTCATTTTTTCAGTCACATATAGGAAGATATATTATCCAAAAATACATCGATACTCATATTTGTCATTGCTATTAACTGTGCTCATTGTTTCTTCATATTGATTTGATTAATAATCTAGTTTCCTTTCATTTCAGTTCAAAGCCTCCTTTCAGAATTTCTTATAATTAAGACAGGTCTACTAGGGAGGAATTCTCACTATTTGTTGTTCCTTGTTTGCTTACTTTAATGGAATAACTTAATCCTCTTCATTATGGGAGAATACATTTGCTGGATATAGAATTCTTAGTTGATAGTTTTTATTTTTCCTTCAGTACTTTGAAACTAGCATCCCAATACATTTGCTGGATATAGAAGTCTTAGTTGATAGTTTTTTATTTTTCCTTCAGTACTTTGAAACTAGCATCCCAATGCAATGTTGCCTCCACTGCTACTAATGGTAAATCCACTCAATTTCATTTTAGAAATGTGTGTATGGTGACTTTCTATCTTTTGCTGTTTTCAAGAATCTCTCTTCGTTTTTGATGCATTTTTTAAAATGATATGCCTAGGTGTGTGTGTGTATAAGTTTTTGAGTTTACCTAACTGGAATTTCATGGAATTTCTTGGATGTGTAAATTGTTCTTTTTTCATCAAACTTTAGAGATTTAAGTCATCATTACTTCCAATATTCTTTCCCCATCTTTCATTTTATCTTCTCATTCTGGGACAGTCAATATGTGTACAATAGCAAGCTTGATGATGTCCCACCGGACAATAAGGCTCTGTGCATTTTTCTTCATTCTTTATTTACTTTCTCAAACTGAAAATAATTGACGTGTATTTAAGTTTTCTGATTCTTTTCCTCCAGTTCCCACTGACATTGAACTTTTTTTTTTCATTTCAGCTATTGTACATCTCAACTCCAGAAATTCTGTTTTGTTCTTGTTCATTATTTCTAGTTCTTAAATGATAACGTTATATTTTGTAAGGTAGTAGTCTAATAATATTCTTTAGTTAGTTACACATGCTTTCCTTAAGTTATTTGAAAAAATTTCAACTAGTTGTTTTAAGGCCTTTGTGCAATAGCTCTAATATCCAAGCTTCCTCAGATGTATTTTCTACTAATTGCTTTTTTTTCCCTGTTTATAGACCATATCTTCTTTTTTTCCTATTTCATAGTTTTTATTGAAATTTGGATGTTCAAAAATAAATATGGCAACTCTAGAAATAAGAACATGCCTCATCCTCAGGTTTTATTGCTGTTTCTATTGTTTGATAGCTTTTAAACAAAAGTTTTATTGTTAGTTTAATGCCTTTTATTATATAGTTCTTTAAAGTATGTATTATTGTCTCTTATCTCCACTGAACTCGATACTCCTTTAGCATAATTGTCAGTTAATTATTGGATGGAGATTTCTTTCAATACCTGGAAACAATAAATTTTCTATTACTTGATGAGGTCCTCTGTGTGTAGGTGTTTCATTCCTACCTTTAACATTCACTTAGTTTAGATTTATAATTTAGCCTTTACTTCTTTCATATACATAACCTCAGTTAGGCATGCATGAGAGCTTAGGCCTTCTCATGACTTCTTGGGCATGTGCACAGCCATAGGCAAGCATAAAATCCTACACATAATGTGGCCCACTCACTTCCTAGGAATATATTGGAGCTTTTCAAATCTCCTATAAATATCTCCTTCAACTTTTACTTTCAAACTTTTGTATATATTGTTTGCCCCAAATGTCATAAATTTCCCATGCAGCTGCAAAAGTAAACATAAATATATGTTTGTTTTCTACCATCCTTTTTCCAAGGAAAAAAGGGCTTTTGCACTGTAAAAGTTATCTGATAAGCTAAATGCAGACAGTCTTGTCAGTAGATTATTCCTGGGAACCATCAGAGAGGTCAACTCATGTTCATTCTTTGAGACTGTGACTATGAAATTGCTGAAATTGTTCTGGTCTTGTTCTACTTCTGTGTTTGTCAGATTGTTGGTTCTCATTGGAAATGAAGATAATTGATTATTAAGGTTACTCTAGTACTGGATATTGGGGGATTTCACTAGGACAAGTTTGAATATCACAATGCTTACTCACTATTTGTACTGAGGGTCAGGCATTTTTCTTGAATATGTACACCCTGAGATGTTGCAAGCATTTGATTAAATTCTAGATTTCTAAAAAAGGTGACATTGATAATTTGCCAGTTTTAAAAATCTTTTTTGGATATAATTTTCAGGGTTACTTACTCAAATAGTTTCAGAAGTGTAATAATTAAAAACGTAAGTTGTATTTTTTAATTTTTTTGGTCTTTATTTATTTTTTTAATCTTACATTCAAAAAAATATGAGGTCTCTATATACCCCCCACCCCTGTCCCACCACTCCTCCCCCCATAGCAACAATCTCCTCCATCATCATGAGACATTCATTGCATTTGGTGAATACATCTCTGAGCACCGCTACACATCATGGTGAATGGTCCACATCATAGCCCACACTCTCCCACATTCCACCCAGTGGGCCATGGGAGGACATACAATGCCCCGTAACTGTCCCTGCCGCATCACCCAGGACAAATCCAAGTCCCGAAAATGCCCCCACATCTCATCTCTTCCTCCCATTCCCCACACCCCGCAGCCACCATGGCCACTTACTCCACACCAATATCACATTTTCTTCGATTACTAATCACAATAGTTCATGAATAGAATATCAGTAAGTCAACTCTAATCCATATTCTATTCCTCCATCCTGTGGACCTTGGAATGGTTGTGTCCACTCCACATCTATATCAAGAGGGGACTTAGATTCCACATGGATGCTGGATGCAATCCTTCTGCTTCCAGTTGTAGGCACTCTTGGCTCCATGGTGTGGTGACTGACCTTCTTCACCTCCATATTAGCTGAGTGGGGTAAGTCCAATAAACCAGAGTGTAGGAGCTGAAGTCCATTGATGCTCAGGGCCTGGCTATCATATGGTCAGTCCAGAGATTCAGGTACCCTGGGTATATATTAAACCCCAGCACCAACTACAGTTCTGGTAAAAGTAACAGGAGAGGCTTGTGGAAAAAGATCACATCTGAGTCCAGCTCCATCACACAGAAACACAAACTCCAAAGAAGGGCCAACTGACATGGCACTGAATTCCATCTACCATGTCCAGAGAACCTGTGGGTCTCTGTAGCCCTCAAAAGAACCAATACCCGGGGTTGTATCTACTTTATCTGTCTCTGGGACTCTGCTGAGGTGTTCATAAGTGAAACCCCTCTGATAACCTCCTGTCTCTTTTTGGAGACTCATAGCCATATAAACTCATTTGTCTTTTCCATTTTCCCCTTGATTCAGGTCAAAAAGCATTTTTAACTCCTGTTATTATATGTAAACTGAGATATTCTGCTGGTCTGAGTTGACCCTTTTATTCAAGGTCATTTTCTAGTTATATCATCAGCTGATACTTGGTAGTAATCCCTCGGTGCCAAGGAGGTTCATCCTGGGAAGTCATGTCCCATGCTGGGGGAAAGGCAATGCATTTACATACATGTCACTGTTTTTCTCAAACCAATGGTAATCTATAAACTTTAATTTCCCAGCCCAAGATGAATGCTAAAAATGAAACACTGAAAACATTTTTAACGTAAAGAGATAATGCAGATACATTTTTTTTCAATAGAGGTAAGTTGTATTTTATGTATGTTACATGAAAAGTGTTCTCTTTTCTTTCTTTCATATTGGAATTTCCACTTGTAATATTTTGCCTATAAATTATTTTGCCTGCATTTAGTATAGTTGCCTCCTTAATAGTGTCCCAAGTTTCTACTACAGATATACAGGTAAAGGCTACCTTTCACTGATTCAAAAATGGTTACTAAGTTAACATTTGAATGTATTACTTTTGGAATATGTGGGACTGCAATGTAGGAGATGCTTTGGGTATACAGGACTCCCTAATAATTTGATGTAACTTTTCTGTGACATAAAATCTCTTTAAAAATAAAGTTTGTTATGTGAGAATAAAAGAAAATAAATACTTTTGTGCTCAAGCAAATTACCCAGCTGTTCTGTATATCATGTCCACATCAGTAAAATGGAAGTAATGGCACTTCCAATGAAGGTTTTCTTGAAGATTGAATTAAGTTATATAATGTATGTGTCTATATGTGTGGTGAACACATTTAAATACTAGATAAATGATAGAAATTCATGTCTGATCTTAAAATCCTTTCTTATTATGTAATTCAAAACATCTTTTTATTTGACTCCTAATTCAGATATGAAAATTACCAATCTTGCATCACTATTTTAAATTATATCCTCTATGTCCTTGAATTTGCTATACTTACTCCTGAAATGTACTTCTCTGTTCTCTAACTAAGAAAAAATTTCACCTTTTTTGTGTATTTATTTGTGGTAAAATAGATCCCATTTCCTTGTCATTTATTTCTTATTCATCTGTTCTTCCATCAGTTTCCTTATACTGCATTCAATTTTGAAATATTTCACTGTAATAATTTAGAGTACCATCATTTTGTCTATAGATGTGCCCTTTGTTGGCACTTGTATTCTATATAGTCACAGATGGTTAATTATGTATTTATTATCCTCTAATTTCCATACTAAATATTGCCCACTTTACTTTTCTCCATCAGAGAAAAAAGTCAATATTTTATTTTTAATACATCAAAGATAAACTGATTTAAAGAGGTGTAATGTTTATAAACCCAATAATTTTGTTAATCATTTGCCTTAAATATATCATCTTTTTGTGTCTCCACTCTTCTTTGTATGATAATAATAAAGATGAGGTATGTATATAGATATAACAGATTTCCTGAGGAAGAGGACAGCATTTCTAATTATTTCTTTAAAGATATCTCACTCTCTGTACTCATATTCCAGATGGTCCCACTCTTGTGGATGTACTCATTATCTTTGACCTAGAATTCATGACCCTATCCAGTCCTGTTTCAGAGGATGGGTTAACATGAAATAGAAACATATACATGTAAAAACTTCTGGCTTGCTTACCTTAGAATCTGACCTGGGCTTTTTAGATGTGAGAAATGTAAGGGAACTTCCAAATAAGATTCAGACTCATCCAAATTACCAGTATTTGTTTATGTCTGTACATAGATGTTAGAGAGAACAGGTAATTGTAAAAAATATGAGGAGAATGAATATGAGAGAAAGAGAGAATAGCATCAAATGAACAAGTGAGAGGACTCTTTTCCACTAATTCAGGATTATATGATGCCAAAAAAGACTTAGGTTCCCCAAATAATTTATTCTCCCTTGTTCCTCTCTCTTTGACATATTCTTCAAGGCTTCACCTATGATGGGATGCTTAATATGCTCTCCATTATTTTCTTTGTTTCAATTTACTATAATCCATTATTTTGTTTATTGATTGTTTGCTTTCTTACAAAATCACTCTTGATATGGCACAGATTTTTCATGCAGAGACAAAATGAGGGATGGATAATATGCAGATAGCAATTACCTTCTGGGTCATATTAGGAAATATGGCTTAGATAAAACTAATGATCCTAGACTAACACTTAGGTTAAAGATGGTATTCCAAAATATTAATCCATTTATCAAAGTCAGATTTCAGAGCTGTATGACAGTAGAATCTACTATTTACCAAACCTGTACATCGCTTATACAAGTGACAGGGAAATATCACTGACCCCACCTATCAAGTACATACATAATTGCATATTTTTTGGTAAATACGATCTTTTCTCTCCCACAACAGGAAAAACACATAAATATATTAAAAGTCAACCTGGAAATTGCAGAAAAGAAATATTGAAGGCACCAAAAATTGCTATAAAATCCTAAGTGTGCTTTATCAGGTCTCACTTTTGGTTATCTTGAGATATGTATAGCATGAAAATGAGCCACAAAGATATTTTCAACAACTGAATATATTTAGGTCATTATTTCTTTAAAAATATTCTCAAAACCTGGTCCCTAATCTGCTTGGTCCTAACACCATAATAACTGGATTTAAACAAGGAGGGACAACCACATACAGACTGGCTAAGAGGATATGAATGCAGCGAGGGATATTTCTACCAAACCGGTGAGTCATGAAGGAGAAAAATGCTGGTGTATAAAAGACCAAGATGACACAGACGTGGGAACCACATATGCTAAGTGCTTTGAGCCTGGCATCCCTGGAAGGAAGACGGAAAACAGCTCGAAAGATCTGAATATATGAGAGAACAATTAAGATCAAGTCGAAGATGAGGGTGGCAATGGTAAATAAGCCATAGATGATGTTGATGCTTATGCTGGCACAGGCAAGACGGGCAATTCCCATGTGTTCACAGTAGGTGTGAGGGATAATGTAATGGCCACAAAACGGCAACCGCTTGAGAAGAGGGCAGAAGATGATGACAAGGAAAACTGGCCTCCTCACTACAACAGAGGCCATGATGACTACCACTTTGTTGGTGAGGATAGTGGAATATCTCAGAGGGTAGCATATTGCAACAAAGTGGTCAATTGCCATGGCCAGGAGCACAACAGATTCCATACCAGTGTATTTATGGATAAAAAACATTTGGATGAGGCAGCCTTCGAAGCTTATCTCCCTTAGTTTGAACCAGAAGATGCCGAGCATCTTTGGGATGGTAGAAGTGGAGAGGCCTAAATCAATAAAGGAGAGAAGAGTCAAAAAGTAGAACATGGGTTGATGAAGGCTCTCTTCAGTCTTGATCACAAATAAGATAGTGACATTTCCCACTAATGCTACAAGATAAACAAGGAAGAAAGGGAATGCAATCCAGATGTGGAAAGCTTCCAGACCAGGTATGCCCAGCAGAAGGAAGTCAGAAGGGTGTGTCGCTGAATCATTGTGAGAGGACATCTTGCTGAAGAGTCTTGGAGGTTACTTTATGGTGATCTCCAGTATTTCTCAGGATACATAAGGGAATATATGGTGGCTTGGTAGCAGTAAATATAAGAGGGTATCAATAAAACTGTTAAAAACAAAAGTAAATTAGCACAATATAGTGTTTTTAAGTAGGAGATGTATTTTATGGGTATGACTGTGGTTGAAAGGAAGTTCTGAGATCATGCTTATTAATAGAAGGAAATCTAAAAAAATGTAACATGTGACTGTATAACATAGTGAAACATCATATGAAATAGAAATAGGGGTGATATTGCAAATATAAGACTGTATTTACAGAATATAAATACTGATAAACTAGAAAGGTGGAAACAGAATAGGAGTGAAATACAGCATGAAAATCAGAGATATTGAGAGTTGATGAATTTTTTTGTCAGTTTTTGTTTATTATTATTATTGGAATAATGAAATCCTCTAAAAATGATTGAAGTGATGAATGCACAACTGTGTGATTAAACCAAATACCATAGGTTGTACATTCTGGATGGATTTATGCTTTATTAAAATGTATCAATAAAATCAATTTGTTAAAAAAATTTTAAGTTGCAATGGGACTTTTTGAGAAAAGGGAACTAAATTTGAATCTTAAATCCATGTTGAAAAGTAATGCAATGAAAATTAATAAATAATTAAATGTGAATTAGAGAATACTAGAGATATTCAAATCATTTCCTATCCCATTTAACATACACGGGAGTGTGGGTGATAGAAACAACCTTTCTGATAGTTGTAGGTTTCAAGATAGCATTTAGAGCAAGGGCTTATCATTCCATACTAGTATGTGGAGAAAACCTTTGCAGTAGCCTGAAGTTTTGTAAGTCTTCCAAGATACATTAGTTACGTAGTTGTATAGATCATTAAGGGAAAACTATCCAAACTGTTTTGAAAAGTGAGATAAAGTGTAGAATGGGAAGAAAAGTTTGACTATGATGTTGAAGAGATATCTACTCATGAGTATCCTCTATCTTTCATAGTTCTTCTTTTCTGATTTTACTGCTGTTTTCATTTGCTTTCCTAAGACTACCGTGATACCTTTCTGAAGATGAGACTGTGTGCATATGTTTCAATTGATTTACTCATTAGTGTTTTTCTATTTTAACAGTCAAATAAAGATTGTAATTTGCCGCAGCTACAAATAATACAAAAGCAAGTGATCATCCTAGTAGAGGTATAAATGAATTTAAAGTCACCACCAGCATATGGCATTATTAAAAAGAAAAATGGAGTAGACTCAGAAAAAAGGAATCTCACTCAATTTGAGGAAATTCATTGCTTAAAAACCTAGAAGTAATATCACTCAGTGGTAAAGTACTGAAAGGTTTGGCCCTAGATTGGTAATAAAGAAAAACACCAACTAGCCGCAATTCAGTTTTTTACTGGAGCTTCTAACAATTTCAATATGGCAAAAAGAAAAGAAAGAAATACATGTATAAATTTGGAATGAAAGTTGCAAATTTGCGCTATTTGTGAATGACGTGAAAATTATATAAAAATAAGGTATCTAGAACTATCTAAGTTAATAATGGCTCATAAAAAATCAATACATTTTATACACTATTAGCAAATAATTGGAAAATTAAAAAAGATAAAAATTCATAGTACTACTTAACATGGAAACAATTGCACAAATCACTTAAAAATAAGCCTTGAAAATTTCAAAACATTGCTAAAAATTTTATGACCTAAATGAAATCCAAATATTATATATTCATGGTTTGAGATGCTCAAATATATTCAGATATAAATTATCTCCAAACTGGTCAATAACTTCAAAATATTTATAATCAATACCAATAAATTAAACTGATTCTAAAGTGATTATGACAGTGCTCAAAATATGTTGATAAGAGATAAAGTCTGTGGCAGATATTTAAGGACTTCAAATTTCCTCTAAATGTAAAATAACCAAGACAATGTAGTAGTTGAATAAAAATAAATAGGTTAAAAAGGTACTAATAAAAAGAAGAAAAATAGGTATATTCTATATGCTTTTTAAATTTTTTAAGGTGGCAAATTTAGTAATTCAAGGAAGTTAGGATTGTTTTTTCTTGCAATATTTTTTATGAAATCATCATGCTAATGTAAAATTAGCCTTCATACCCACCTTTGAACATATATTAAATACTTTTCTATAGCAGATCTAGATCAAATTCTTTAAAATACAAAAAAAGGAGTATTTGCAACTAGTGAAAAAATGGTTTCTTAGAATATAAAATCCAATAACCATAAAATATTAATCCATTAGATGTCATCAAAATGAAATTAATTTTCAAATTTTGAAATTAGGGCACATACTGGAGGAAAATATCCACAGTCCTTTTTTAAGACAAAAGATTTGGCCAAGGATTCATAAAATATACTTACAACTAAAAATAAGGAAAACAAGTAATGGAAAAAGAAGAGAAAGTCCTATACTAAAAATTTTTAAAGGAAACTATACTATTAACATTATGTTAAAATCATTAGTCATCAGGTAATACAACTTTTAACTACAATGCAATATCACAACACATCCACTAAAGTACTTAAGTTTAAAAGCATGACAACACCAAATTTTGGAAAGGACTTCAAGCAACACTCTTTTACATTGATAGTGTCAATTGCAAAAAGTACAGTTTGATAAATAGTAGGTAATCATAAATTTAATCATGCAGCCCGTAAATCATTGCTTATAACAATATAATTCACAGATATTTACCCAAGAGCAACTAAAGCATGCTCATACAAAGAAAGCAAATGCTCCTCAATAAGTGAATACAGAGGTGTGGAAAATTTACTCAATGCAATTCTACTCAGTAGGAAGAGAATGTGGCTTAAGCAATTGGGCTTCCATCTACCATATAGGAGATCCAGGGTTCGATGCCCAGGGCCTCCTGGTGAGAGCAAACTCGCCTGTGTGGTGAGCTGGCTCATGCAGAGTGCTGGCCCATGCAGAGTGATGGCCTGTGCAGAGTACTGCCCTGCTCAGGAGTGCTGCTCCCTCCACTCAGGAGTGCTGGCCCACACAGAGAGCTGGTGCAGCAAGATGACACAACCTAAAAGAGACACAGAGGAGAGATCATAAGAGACGCAGCAAATCAGGGAGCTGAGGTGGTACAAGTGAATGATTGCCTCTCTCCCACTCCAGAAGGTCCCAGGATCAGTTCCCGGAGCTGCCTAATGAGAATACAAGCAGACACAGAAGAATGCACAACGAATGGACACAGAGAGCAGACAATGGGGGGAATGGTAGGGGAAGAAATAAATAAATAAACAAATAAATAATCTTTTTAAAAATTCTATTCATCAATAAATAGTGATCAATTTCTGATAAGTGTAACAACATTGATGAATCTCAAAATCATTGCCCTATGTTAATGACTGCTGCTAGTTACAAAGGGACACATACTATATGAGTGCATTTATATGAACTTCTATGATAGACAAACATATGCTGAAAAATTTCAGGGAAGTGATTATCTAAGGTGTGAAGGAGGCAAGGATTTATTGTGAAGAAGCACAGCATTTTTTTGAGGTTATGGAAATATCTATATATTTATAGTTGTATAGGATATATAGGTATATTCATTTGTTGAAAATATACAGTTAGGATTTGTGCATTTAAACATATTCCTTAAATCAAAACACACAATGTTTATAGGTGTTGAAATTGGGAGAGATTATGCCTCTCAGTTTAGTTCCTGTTTTTTTTTTATTTCCCATAAAGAAATAATATAAAGAAATAATTATAGTAACAATCAATGTCATATTTAATATTTTATAATCAAAGGGTATAATTTGCTTTAATATAATAGTCCATTTGACCTTATTTTATACACAGATTATTTCATTATAATAGAATATTAATTTATGTCCCTTAATTAAGGGTCAAAACTAAATTACCTAAAATCTGAGTACAATAATTTGCAATGAAGTCAGAGATAATAAGGTAAACTAATTAATATTCTGTGAAGACTAATAAAGATAGTCTCATTCAAATTTCAAATTTATCTATAAAAGAGATGTTACTATACCAGGTTTAGAGGGGAAAAAATGTTTAAGTCATCTAAAGAATATGTTTTAGAGTAACCTACAATTTGAACACATCTCCAACTCTGTGTTAATATCTGGAAACCTTTGGAAATGTGCTTTTTTTGGCATGTATTGACATAATAATATTTGTAGTGATAAGATTTTTTTTTTATCATTGCACAGGTATTTGAAGGGTATAGGCCTGGGACAATTATGGAAATATTTTGTACAGTATAGTAAAACACTCGTGCCTATTTTACTTTCCTCCTTTTAGATGCCCTGTAGTATTCAGTAGTCAAAACCTAAAATGAAAAATATTTGCAGTATACTCTTCTAAAATAGCAAAAAGGTCGACTGGCAATGAAACCTGTTTATTGCATGTGGTTGGATGGTGGTGTTTGGTAGGGTGGTCTATGAGCCAGAGGGTGGGGAAATACTAAGGCAAGAATTGGGGTAGCTTTAAGCAATAAGAGAAAAGAAAAGCAAGCTGATTGTGGGGGCAGAATATCAAAGAAATGAAAGTGGATTTTTTGGTGGGACCATTTTTGACTAGATATCCTGTAATTAAAAAGTAGAAAATACAACCTGATGTTCCCCAATAGCACATCTAACTCTATTTCCTATTGTGCAGGTAATACCATCAGATAAATAGATCCACCTTAGAAACTCACAGTCCTCACATGCATATAAGATGGAACTTTCAATTCTTTCAAGTGTGAAATAAAAGAATGGTAAATTTTGAGAACTTTTGAGTTTTGAGGGTCTAATGATGTCCAATTGATGAAAGTTCTCTGTAACATTCACAGGAGAATTGAGTCCTCTCCTGAGTATTTGTGTTTCTGCTAACATTGGGGTTATTACACATTTCATTACTGTTCAGTTCAAGACTTCTAACTCACTGGTTACAGACATCTGGCATATCTAGCAAAAGTGAATTCCTGTATTTGGTGTTTAAATAAGACTACAAACATATGTCATGGCATTTTTTTTTCCTTTTTTTCTTCTTTATTTTCTTTTAAATGTTACATTCAAAAAATGTGATGGTAGTGAGATGGAAGAAGAGATATGGTGTGGGGTCATTGCATTATTTTAAAAATAAGCTATCTATACCAAGAACTAGACTTTCTCAACACAGTACTCCTGACAGTCACTCTTCATTGACAGAGTTTAACTTTCGAGATAAAATAGCTTTTCCTCACCTTTTAATTCTCAGAATTAACAAGGCTATGGACTTAATAAAGGCCCTATAATTTATCTGGTTTCATATCTTCTTATTAGGTTATCCTGACCAAATGATGTTGGCTGAATGTCAGGTTTACCAAGTCTTCTCTCCTTATCATCTGTATATGTGGGGTGATTATGAGTGAGTGAATGTGGTGTTCTGGACCACTTCTTTGGAACCAGGCAAAGCCGGGTTTATGTCCTCACTCTTCTATTTCCTAATGACCTCAAACAAATCATACCATGATACTTATTTTACTTACCTGTAGATTTTGAGATAAGTATACACTCAATGTCATAGACTTTTGTGGTTATTAAATAAGATAAGGCACTGATGTGTCTAACAAAATGTCTTGAACACTTGATGGTTTGTAAACAGGACCTGGAATAATTTTTCATTAGTTGTATTCATGGATATAAATCTTGGTGAAAAGGTTTTCTTCTAAAATGTATATCTAATGCTATACAAATAATATAAACATGAAATTCATTAGAGCAAAAGTGACCAAGCAGCTCAGTCTCACCAAACTACTGTTAAACTGAATGTCAATATCCTTGTTCAAATGAAATATAGGATTGTTTTTTAAAGCAGCATCAACTATCCCAAGCATACAGTGTACACTTAGAGAAGAAGTGGGTAAAACTTTCAGGACTGAGAGAATTTATAAATCCTTCATCTGTAAAAGATTTTCAGTCCTGGATGAATATGAAAATTATGAGAATATTATCCTGAAGCATGGAATTTGTGGGTTAGAGTTGGCATACACGGAACTCTTTAACTCAAGGTTATTTGCATTTTTGTTTACCTCTATTTTTGAAAAACACTGTCACATTACTGAATATGAGCCTCAAACACAGTTTTAACACAGCTGAAACAGGCACTGCTATTGGAGTTTGCAGTTCACAGTGCAATAGATAAACTTAAAGCCTTACAGCTAACAGACTATAGAAAACTATCCAATGAGGTTACTCTACTGACCAGAACATTGCTCTCCTTGGCACAATCCATGATTCTGGACTCTTACCACTCCTTAGGCCATATCTGCACAGAAGTGCAGCCCTACAGTGGCTGGTGCTACCCCTACAGTCTAGGATGGCAGCTGCAATAAAGGCAGCTGGCACTTTCATTCAAGATGCATCCGTAAGTGATAGTACCTGATGTTCCTTCCAGAAACTTTCCTCAGTATCCACTTTGCTGAGCTGCCCCAGCTATCTGAGCCTTCCTGTGGGGAACTCCACAAGTATGTCAAATATGGCCTGTTTTCCCTTCTCATTTAAAAAGTTCTACCTGCTTTGCAGTGTCAGACCAGCCTTCTTGGCACATCCCTCAAGAGGGACACTTTATTTATGCAGAAGTAGCTCCCCTGGGAAAGCATGAGACATTCTCTCCAGGGAGGGGAAATGTTTAAAAGCTGGGTCAAATTGTTATGAAGCCTCCCATTTTAAACCCACATCATGAACCTAAAATTCCTTTTGACCACACTACTTTTTGCTGCTTCTTCAGGGACTAATGGAAGTCAGGTCCAGCTGTGCACACCCCCATTACTTCCAGTACCCCTACTGCACAAAGTAACAAAATTACCTCAATAGTAGTGACATGAGGAATGGACTGCAAGATAAATGATATGGCTCATCCTTGTGTTTCGATAAGTTTATTAAGATATATATGAGGGCTTGTCCAAAATACATATATGTATTTATAATTTTAATATCATATTGTCCATTTTATATGTTGATTTTGATCATCCGCTCATTTATTTACATGGCTTATGTTTAAATGTCTTTTCTGTTCCACCTTTATACATGTTGTCTCTCAGTTACAGCAATTTTCTCATGGTTCATGTTCATTATTCAGTCCATATTTCCATTATGTTCCCTCCAAAGATTTTAATAATTGTTTCTGACTTGATTGGATAAATAAATCCTCCTCATTCCATTCTCATTTCTACCTGAACATCTATGTTCATCGTTTTATATAATTCTATACAAATAAAATAATGCCACATAATACCCTAAATGTTTTCTTATTCTTTGTTTAACTATTTTATACTCTGTATCAATTCATATCAGAGAGTTTAGTGTTATTGTCCCTATAGTTCAATAAGCAATTTCAAATCTTACTTTATCATTTAATTACTAATGCCTCTGTGAGTTACTTAACTTCTTAACTTCAGCTTACATGGTTACAAATGGGAACTACTAAAAGTACAAAACAAAATGCATAAAACATTATAAACGTTCAATAGATGTTATATGATATTATTAGTAGTGATATTACCTTTTGTTTCATAAAGTGTATTTCTTAAATTATATAAAACATGAGGTGCTGCTTTTCATCTTACCCTGTAGAAAACTAACTTTTCCTTAGTACTTTGCTTTATCTTTCATATACCTGCAAAATGTATGTACTTGTTTTCAATAGTTATTGAAGTAACTTTTGAAAAATTTTTCCAGAGTTATAGTTTTGGTTATTTTGTATGTTTTGTTTTTCAATTGAGAAATATGGCAATTTCTTTTCTTATTTTTATAGTGTCTCCATGGCTCAATATAATATTCATAGTTATTTTTATGCATTCATCTTTCTTTATGTGAGTAGGCCTTTAAACACTTCTCAAGAGGACAATTGTACCAATTTTGTATCATATAAGAATTTATGCTTATTCTCTCATTTAAAAGACACTTTTATATTTTGATGAATATATTGGTCATGAAAAATCTGAGGTCATATAGGCGCTTTTTATGAATCTATACATCTGGTACTTAATATAGCAACTGTAATATCTATTTTTCATCAGCTATGGAAATAAATTGTAGAAGGTTGTTCTTCTCTCCCTCTGTGTTCTTTCTTTTAGAATTTGTCAATTCAAGTGTCAGTGTCAGAAATAAAAGGCAGTGTATGTCTTCACATTTTTCTACCTCAGAATCTACCATTATTGGCTTGTACTAATATTGTTCTCTGCTCAAAAAAACTAATTTATTTCCTACCTTGCAGTCACCTGCTCAACCTACATAGTCTATCTCTACAAAATAAAAGGTTTTAGTGATTCTATTCACCATTCACCTTCCCATTATCCTCCACTGTATGCCTTCTTCCACACTATACTTTACATACATTATTTTATTTTGTCTTCCAAAGAATCCAGAAACATAGCAATTATTGTACCAATAAAGAAGAGGAGAGTGAAACTCAAACAAGTTACATATATACTTAACTATAACTCAATGTAGCAGAATGAAGATTTCAGATTCAAATTACATGCATGTTACAATATGTCAAACTACTGCTTAAATAATTAATGAACACATCCAAAGTATTATTTAAGAAATAATAAAGAAAATGGCACCAATTTAGTGTATATTGAAAACAATCAGTTTGGAGGAAAAGAGTGAATGTAGTAGAACTTTGAGTACAGGAAGACCCTGATATTCATGGCAAATCGATGAGAAAGGGCTTGCTCACTGGACTTTCTGGAACACATGGCAATAGGGTGACCTTTCACTATTTTGGTCATACTTTTCTTTCTCATTGCATGAACATATTCTACCTTATGTATCTATTTCAGATTCTGATAATACTTCAAAACTATCTTTTACATTCCATGAATTCATAACATTATCTTTTTGACTCACTTTTAAAAGGCATATGTTTCCTTAGCTAATAACTGGGATTATAAAATAAAAGAAGATACTTCAGAGCTTTATTGAGCATGTAGCTTTTTAGCAGCATTCTGCCAGGCAATTATATTACTGACAACAGAATTCCCTTCAAGTGGATGTAATCAGGAAGTAAACTAACGTGTACCATTTAATTACTATAAAAAATAATGAAAGACTGGTTTAATAGCCATGGATTACAACTTCATGTAGTAGCTTATGGAGTTTTAGATAAAAATATAGATTTTAAGTCAGGACCCTGGATATTCTGAATCATTAGGTAGAGAGAGAACCTCACAGTTTCTTCAAAGCTCCCCAAGTTCATAAAATGCAAATTATGGGACATTTGGAAACTACTACATTCTTCATAATATATTCATAGCTCTTTCATTATTGGTAGAGTATGCATACTTCTCTAACATATTGCTTTGATGCATGGCTATGTGATTTTTCTTTGATACAGGCAGTGTTAACTAACATGGTAAAAATAGAGAACTTATATAAGTGTGATTGCAAGATGTTGCTTTGCTTCATCCTTCCAGTAATTTGTCTTGTCATAGTATGCCGCAGATAGCTACTCCTCCTTCAGCCAGGGCCCTGGGATGAGACATATGGAGATGTAAACTGACATCAAGCCCAGTTGGCCTGATGATTGAAAGGGAACTTCCCTCAGCACTTCAGTAAGTAAGTTAAATAATTATCTTTTGTTCTAAGTATGTTAAAGCATGATTAGTTAGAAAGGTTAATTAAAGCCTGGTGAATAATTCCTTTTCTTACTTAGCCTAGCATATCTGATAATATGTTAATTAGAAAACTGCAAATAAAGTGCTTGAACTTTGGAAGCAATAGAGAAGTTGTTTCTAAGTAGTAATTATCAAAAGCATCATACTTAATCATAAATTACAACCTTCTCTTCTATTTAAATTGAATTATCAATTTTTTTTAATTGGATGATAGAGTGAATAATTATGGGATCATGAGACCCAAGAAAATATATCTGTCTGGGAAGACAGTGGATCCAGATCACTGATCACAACATGGTCACAATTGAACAAACTAAGTTTTAGGTAAGGTTTGGCAATGAGGAGTTAATCAGACTGACACAACTCATCAGTAACACAAAATGATTGGAATGGAACAATGTATCCCTTTTCGATATCTTCAAGAACATGGTCACAATTGAACAAACTAAGTTTTAGGTAAGGTTTGGCAATGAGGAGTTAATCAGACTGACACAACTCATCAGTAACACAAAATGATTGGAATGGAACAATGTATCCCTTTTCGATATCTTCAAGAACTGAAAGTGCTTCATTTGGCTAATTGCACAGTTGGAAGTTTCAGAAGGAAGCCAACCAAATTCCCTCCAAAAATATCATGCTTGTTTCATTTACCTAGGCCTCTAAGTCTTTGCCTACTGAAATTCTACCAATCTTTCTACACAGGGTAACTCCCATATCCTCTGCTATGTCTTCACTGAGCAACCTCATGCAAAATGATCTCTCTCGCATCTCTAAACACTTAATACTGTTTGTGACTGTCATTGAGTTTTCCCTGGATCACTTCTCGAAGCATTGTAAGATGTTTTTAAAATTTCAATTAAGTAATTGCACAATGGCAATAGTCATGGAAATGAAATTTCATGTTTTCCTTCTAGATAATCTGTTAGAGCCTGTTAACTTGGCAAATTGAGGAATATATAATTTCCATTGATTAGGCTCACACCACAAGTTTTTTCTTGCCTGTGATGGTTTCAGTGAATTCTCAGTTTTCAAAGCCTCTTCTAGGATGTTTTGAGTTTATCTAATGTATTTTCACTCAGTTTGAGATTTGGGGGTGGTTTTCA
Source organism: Dasypus novemcinctus (assembly GCF_030445035.2). Lineage (NCBI taxonomy): Eukaryota > Metazoa > Chordata > Mammalia > Cingulata > Dasypodidae > Dasypus > Dasypus novemcinctus. The sequence continues at coordinate 97,826,879 of NC_080682.1, read as the reverse complement.
CTGTAGTTCAGTCCTCATTGATTTGCTACTTTTTGACACTCTGTCTCATGGTTGTGTAACTCAAGGATAACTCGGTGTAAGTTGATGTGTAAGTTAAGACACAGAAAGATTGCCTTACCTAGCTCTAATCACTCCAGAATTCTCCTCATATTTTCCAGTTAGTTTGGGTCTGTAAACATATTGCTATGATCAAATAGACTGTATTTCTGTGAGAATTATATCTCTGTATACCACCATGGCATCTTCAGTTCATGACATGAAAGAAGGAAGGAAGGAAGAAAGAAGGAAGGTGGGAGGGAGGGAAGAAGGGAGAAAGGGACTTCAAGTTTTGACTCCTGTGTCCATCTGCCTGATTTGTATAGTGCCTAGAGTCCTCCGGTAGCCCTTTTTGAATTTTTCTATAATCTAGTTTTAATAAATGGGAGAGATTGACTGTAGTGTGTTTGTTTCATCTTGGCCAGAACTGACTTGGGTTGTTAATAAAGAGTTTAATAAAGAGGGTATATTTACATACAGAATTTTCTGGAAAAATATCAGCAGGAGATTTATGAGAAAAGATTTGAAGGCAATGAAAGTTTTAACACGGTAATTTCTGATGAGAATTTTAGGAAAAGAAAATGGCAATGCAAATTTTGCACAGTACATGAAATGTGGAAACAACAACAACAACAACAACGACCAAATAAACCAGGAAGCCAATATGGTTGGGGAAGCAAAGGAGAGAAAAGTGTGAGAAAATTTCATGGATATTGTCAGGACCTGTTTCATGTAGACCCATGCTGATACTGTTATATTTAGTTTATGCTCTGAATAAGAATGGAAGTCATTGAGGATTTTAAAAAAAAAAACATGTTTTCTACCCTTTATCGAGGTTTATTTGACATACAATAAACAGCACATATTCGAAGGACTAACTTAGCACATTTTGCCATACGTATTCACTTTCAAAACCTTCTCTGTACTTAAGATAATAAACATGCCCTTTACCCTCCAAAGTTAAAAATGTGCCTTTGAAGTCGATCCCTAAAAGGGAAGTAAGACTTTCCCTAAAGCCTAATCTCCATTCCTAAGGAAATCCTGGTCTGTTTTAGTGACTATAGATTAGGTTGAATTTTTTAGTAATTTATATATATAAAGAGAATCATGCAATATGTTTCATGTTCTGGCTCTAAGTGTAATTATTTTGAGACTCATTCATATTGTTTTCTGTATCATTAATTCAGTCCTTTATATTTGTGAATAATATATTATGTGGATCAACTTACATATTGATAGGTGTTTGGGTTGGTTCCAACTTTTAAATATTGCAAATAAATCCACTAAGAACATGTGTATACAAGATATTGCATGAAAATAGGCTTTGAAATTGGTAAAAAATGTAAAGGAATGAAACAGCTTTGCCATATGGCATTTGTAAATTTACAGTTAAGAAACTGTAAAGTTTTTTTTTTTCTAAAGTGGTTGTAGCATTTACGTTTACAACATCAGTGTATGACGGCACTAGTTCCTCAGATCCTTGTTAGCACATGCTACAATAAATCTTTTAAAATTTTGGACATCATAATAGAGCGTAATTATATCTTGCTGAGTTTTTAATTTGCATGAGCTAATTATTAATAATCTTTGAACGTATTTTCACATGCTCAGTGACAATCTGTATATATTCTTTGGTGAAAAGTTCATTCAAACCTTTTGCCCATTTTTATGGGGTTACTGGTTTCCTTTTATTTCATCTTAAGAATCTTTTTATGCTTTGGATTCAAGTTCATTTTTAGATATCTAATTCACAAATATTATCTCACAGATAGTTATGTGTCTTCATTCTCTTAATGTCCTTTTGGAAGCAGGAAATCCATATTTTTTATGGAATTCAATTCAATAATTTTAAAAATAAGTCAGGCTTTTGGTGTCTTATTGAAGAAAATTTTTCTAAACCCAAAGTCATAAATATCTTCTACTATATTTTCTCATAGAAGTTTTATAGTTTTTGGTTGTGCACTTAGTATGCTCATCCCTTTTTTCTTAATATTTTATGAGGTATAAATACAGATTGAAGTTTGTTTTTATGTATATGGTTGTGCAATTGTTACAGAATGATCCATTCTATATTGAATTAATTTAGCAATTTCTTAAAGATTAATTGACCATGTATGTGTGTGGGTCCACTTGGAAACTTACTGTCTTGGTCTATTGATCAATTCCTTTATATATATATATGCAATTATCACACTGATTGATTACATTGATTAATGTAAACCCTCCAAATTTCTTATATTTGTCAAGGGATTTTGGCTATTCTAGGTACTTTATATTTCCCATAAATTTCAGAATCAGCTTGTCAGTTTTTATAATGAAAGCCTGGTGAAAATTATGATAATCTTTGAATAAATCTATATATCAATTTTGAGTAAATTGAAATATTTACAACATTGAGGTTTCAGACCTGAACAGTAAATATATCTCTACTTATAAATATCTTCATTAATTTCTCTCAACACTAACTTTTTGATTGCCCTATTTAGATCTTGTGTACCTTTTATAAAATGTATCCCTAAAAACTTTATATTTTGAAGCTATAGTAAATATTTGTATTTCATTTTTTAAAAGAACATCAATAGCATAACAAGAATGTGTGATTTTTTTATATTGATCTTCTTAGTTTTAACCTTCTCAAACTCACATATTTGTTCTCATTTCCTTTTATGTAGAGCAGATGAGAATTTCAACCAGAAATTATGTTATCCACAGTAAAGAATTTTACTTCTTTTTGCAATATCAATTATTTTAATTTGCCTTAAATGATTACTTGCCTTAATAAACAGGCTTGAAAAAGCAGTCAAAGTTGCATAGATATGATACATAAAGATTGTTTTTCAATTTTCCAGATAGAAAATACTTTTCGTCATTAAGCGTGATATAAATTATCTGATTGTTATAGATATCTTTTTTTAAATTGAAGAAATTCCCTTCCTTTCATAGTTTTCTGAAACTTTTATCAGGAATTGATATTCGATTTTATCAAATATGTCTTTCTGTATTTATTAAGACTTTTATGTTTTTCTGTTTTATTTTATATTAATACTATGAAGAATTTATTGATTAATTTTTCTCTTTTATTCTTTATACATATATATATTATTAGAGAAATTGTGAACTTACAAAACAATCATGCATAATGTGTAGAATTCCCATGAAACAACCCTCCACCAACACTTTACATTGCTGTGGAACATACGTTAGAGAATACAAAAGAGCATCATCAGACTGTTAACATTAACTATGGCTGATAGCATGCATTTGTTATACTTTTCCATATGCCCTATTATCAACAATATTTATTAATATTTTACATTGTTTATAGTTCATGAGAAAACATTCTCATATTTGTGCTGTTAAACACAGTCTACATTCTACCACATGTTTCCCTGTGTGTTTCATTCCCATGCCTTGTACAATCCTTCCAAAGTGTTCCCTCAGTAGCTCTCACTTCATTACAGAACTGGGCAGTCATAACCTACTACCAGGTCTTTGAACGTTTAAAGGGAAAAATCCCACACCCCTTTTTATTGACCCTTAAAGTTGATATAGTATCTTCTTCAACATTGATGCACTAATTCTATATGCTGTTAACTATAGTCTGTAACTTACATTAATTGTATTTTTTCCATGCATCACCATATTTTTACCACCTTGTAATAGTGCAGTACAATTGTTCAAAGTCATAGAATACCATTCTTGTATTTGTACTACTAACCACAATTCTCATCTGGGTTCACTATGTTCTTCAGTCCCTAGATTGTTCTCTAGTTTTCTTTCAACTGACATTTACATTCCTAGATCACCCTTTTCAGCCACAATTCCATTTATAAACCAGCGATGTTAGTTATACTCACTATAATGTGTTACCATCAACTCTATTTCCACCCTTGTACAGTCAAGCTAACGAAAAATTCTACATACATTAAATATCAGTACTCTTTCTCAACCCTCCTATTACTTATCTCTGAGTAACCTATACTCTAAATTGTAACTCTATGTGTTTATTCTTCATATTTAGTTCATATTAGTGAGGCCATATAATATTTGTGCTTTTGTGTCTGAGTTATTATGGTCAGCATGTCTTCAAGATTCACCAATGTTATCATACAAGTACCAGTCTCATTTCTTCCTACAGCAACATAGTATTCCATCGCATGTTTCACTACATTTTTGTTATCCACTCGTTGATTGATGGACACTTGGAGTGCTTCTATCTTTTGGCAATAGTGAATAATGCCACTGTGACTACTGGTGTGCAAATGTCTGTTCACATCACTGATTTCAGTTTTTCTGGATAAATTCCTAGTAGAGGGATTGCCAGACCATAGGGCAGTTCTATATTTAACTTCCTGATATACCATCAAACTGTCTTCCACAGAGGTAGGAACATTTTACATTCCCACCAACAGTGAGAGAGTTTTCCTAAATGTCCACATCCTCTCCAGTACTTACCATTTTCTGTTTTTAAATAATGGACATTCTATAAGGTATGAGATGATATCTCACTGTACATTTGATTTGCATTTCCCTAATAGCTATTGATAGTGAACAGCTTTTCATGTAATTTTCTATCATTTGCATTTCCTTTTTGGAAAAATATTTAAGTCTATTGCCCACGTTTTTTTATTGTGTTGCTTGCTCTTTTATTATTTCTTTGATCTCTTTGGATAGCCTGGGAATCAAAATTTATCAGATATGTGTTTTTCAAACATTTTCTGCCTTTGAGTGGGCTGCCTTTTCTCTTTCTTGACAAAATCCTTTGAATCTGAAAAATGTTTAAGTTTGAGGCGTACCATTTATCCATTTTTTTTTAATTGCGCAGGGTTTGGTGTAATGTTTAAGAAATCACCACCTACTACCAGGTCTTGAATGTATTTCCATACATTTTCTTAGAGGCATTTCATGATCTACTTTTTATATTTAGGTCTTTGATTCATTTTGAGTTAATTCTTATATCGTGTATGAGATAGGGTCCTCTTTCTTTCTTTTGGATAAGGCTATCCATTTCTCCCAGGACCATTTTTTGAATAGACTGTTTTGGCCCAGCTGGGTGGGGTTGACTGCCTTGTCAAAAATCACTTGACCATAGATGTGAGGGTCAGTTTATGAACCAGCAATTCTGTTCCATTGGTCTATATGTCTATCTTTATGACAGTACCATGAAGTTTTTACCACTACATCTAGGTAATATGATTCAAAGTCTGGAAGTGAGCATCTTCCAACTTTATTCTTCCTTTTTAATATGTTTCTCGCTATTTGGGATGCCTTACCCTTCCAAATAAATTTACCTATGTTTTCTATTTCTTAAAAAAAATAGCTGTTGGAATATTTATTGAGATGTCATTGAATCCGTATATCAATTTAAGTAGAATTGGCATCTTAATAATTTTTAGTCTTCCAATCCATGACCACAGAATGTTCTTGCACTTCTTTAGGTCTTACTTGATTTCTTTTAGCAATGCATTATAGTTTCTGAATACAAATGCTTTAAGGTCTTCATTAAGTTTATTCCTAAATATTTGATTCTTTTAGTTGCCTTTGTAAACGGTATTATTTTCCTGACTTCCTTTTCAAATTGCTCATTACTTGGCAATAGAAATGCTACTGAATTTGATATTTTACTTGTATCCTGCCACTCTGCTGAACTTGTTTATTAGCTGTAATAACTTTGTTGTATAGTGTTCAGAATTTCCAAGATTTTAGATCATAATATCTGTGATGAGTGAAAGCTTTTCTTCTTCCTTTCCTCCTCAGATACCTTTTATTTCTTTTTCTTTCTGGATTGCTCAAACTTTAAAATCTAGCACTATATTGAACAACAATGGTAATAGTGGGCATCCTTCTCTTATTCCAAAATCAGTGGGAAAGTTCTGAGTTGTTCACCATTGTGTTCAATGTTGGCTGTGGGTTTTTTATATATGTCCATTATCATGTTGAGAAAGTTTCCTTCAATTCCTATTTTTTGTAGTAAAGAATGCCTTAATCCTGACTGTAACTCTAAAACTAACCCTAACACTAACTTTTTCAACTTCAATCAAGAATATCATGTGATTTTTCTTCTTGGATTTATTAATGTAGTGTATTATGCTGATTGATTTTCTTTATTTGAACCACCATTGTATGCTGGTATAAAAACCATTTGGTTGTGATGACTAAGACTTTTAATGTGTTTTGGATTTGATTAGCAAAATAGCAGGCATTTTTTAAAGGATTATTGCACCCCAATTCATGAGGGAAATTGGTCTGTAATTTTCTTGTTTTCTAATCATTAGCTTTGGTATTATGATAATATTGGCTTTATACAATGAGTTTGGTAATGTTCCTGCTTGTTCATTATTTTGGAGAAGTTTGAGGAAGACTGTGTTAAGTCGTTGGTAAAGTTCACCTATGAGGCCATCTTGTCCTGGGCCTTTCATTTTGGGGAGTTGTTTGATGACTGTTTCAATCTCTTCACTTGTGATTGGTTTGTTCAGGTCTCTGTTTCTTCTAGGGTCAATGTAGGTTGTTCATATGTTCCCAGGAATTTTTCTATTTCATCTGTATTGTCTAGTGTGTTAATGTTGTTGTTCAGAGGGGTGGGGCAAGATGGTGGCTGAATGAGCTTACCTGATAATCTCTCCTGCAAAGAAGCGGCTGGGCAGCATTGGAGGTTCTTCGGGACCAGGCTGTTTCAGGATTTTTGCAGGGCAGGAGGTGTCTGGACATCAATTTGGTGGGAAGGTAACAGAGAAAATACATCTATAAGATATAATTGAGACTCTATTACACGGAGGTGGGAGCTGCGTGCTGGACGCTCCCTCCTGGGGTGGGTGGAGCCACGGCACCTGCGCTGCGGCCACGATTGCTGGAGGCTCTGTGGTACTGGGGAATTCATAAGCCCTGAGCAGGCTATTGGGGGGTTAACAGGACAGGAGGCCTTTGCAGACCGATTTGGGGAGACAAACGGGAGTTTTATTGCGAAGCGGGGAATTTTTGATTGCGGACAAAAATAATAGCGCTTCCGCCTAGAGCCGTGCCCCCCCAAGCCCAGCTGCCTATCTGCAGTGGACTTAAATTGCTAGCAATAAAGAGATGGCACCAGGAGGCTGTTACAAGGTCTGGCAGGGTGGGAGAAGTCTGGAAGTCGATTAGAAGAATATTTTGCGAAGCGTGGGAATTTCGGTTTTGGACTCTGTTATCGGCGTTTCCGGCTGGAGCCCCACCCCTGGGCCTGGCTACTGATCTGCATCATTAAATTGGCTGCAGTGTAGAGGTGCCCCCAGGTGGCCATTCCAGGGCCTTACAGGGTGGGAGGTGTCCTGAAGGCGAATTGGTGATACATCCACAGAATAGACCCCAGTGAGTGAGTGAATTGCAGGGTTCAGATACATAAGATAGAGTTTGTGGATGTGACATCCTTCATAGGGCTGGCACCCAGCTGTGGGGATCCCTGAAGGCTGTGTTGCACTGCGGTGCTCCCAGCTCCCTGTTAACCAGATTTGAGGTTGCCAGGTCTGAGTCCCCTAAACCCTGGTGGCCCACACCCCAGAGACTCACACCTCTTGAGTCTTCAATATCTCAGACTTTCCATTCCTGAATCCATCATGCCCTGAGGTCCATCTGATGTCCTTGAATGGCCTAGCCCTCAACGTATGCGTTTCTTCTTTTTTGTTTTATTTTGTTTTGTTTTTATTTTTATTTTATTTTGTTTTTTATTTTTTTAATGTCCTGATTGCTAACATTGCATTATCTCCTAGTATTTTCTCCCAGCGTATCCCCCAAAGTCTTTTTTTTTGTTTTTGTTTTTTTCAGTTATTTAGGTTTTTGTTGTTGTTTTGTTGTTGCTGTTGTGGTTGTCTATATCATTTTTTTCTTTTCTCTACTTGTTCCCCTCACTTTATCCACCCCCTATTTCTTTCTTCTCTTTTTTTTTTCCTTTTCTCTCTTGTCCCTCATTTTCTTCTTATTTTATTTTATCTTAATTATACAATAGGTGCTGCAGAGAACACCTCACATTTGCTGGGTTTCCTCATCCTCCACTGCCTCATTTCTGTGTGAATTGATTTTATCTCCCTACACTATCCCCTTTCACCTACATCTTGATATCCCCCATCATCTACTGTCTCTCCTATATCCCACCACCTTTTCTTTGATCCCCAAAGTGTCTAACTCTTAATTTCTAATACCTTTGTTTTCTTTTCTGTCTTTTATCAACTCTTGAAACTATTGCCTTTCTTTTCTCTTTCCCTCTCTCACGAAAATAATTGCTTTTTAATTCATACCATATTCCTCCCATATTCAGTTGACTACCTCATTATAGGTACTCCACCTACTGCTATAACTTACATGAATCTAATATCCATCCTCCCAGATCTCATATTGTTGCTCTGTTAACATTTATCACCAATACTACTTTACACATTTTCCTTGCTTACACAATTGCCTTTCCCTGGCCCAAATACTTTCCTTTAAAGTGAACTCAACCAGCAATAAGAAATTAGAATAAGAAAAACAAAGTGACAAAGAGAAGATATAACACTTACTCAAAAACAACAGCTAAATAATCCCCAAGACTAGACAAAAAAGCTAAGGAACTGATTAAAACCGTCAAGGTAAATGATGACCAGACAGCAACAAAAATCTACAAACCAAACCAGTAATCAGGAAAACATAGCTGAATCCAATGAACAAACTAAAAAACAGGAAGGGGAGCAGAACTGCACAAGTAATTAAAGATCTCAGAACATTTATCACCAACAAATTTAATGAAGTAAAGGAAGAGGTTAACAACATGAAGACAACACTTGGAGGGGAAATTGCAGACATACACAAAAAGATAACAGATATGATATAGGAATGAACACCACAGATCAAGAAATCAAAAATACACTTGCAGCAAATATCAGCAGACTAGAAGAGGCAGAGCAGAGAATTAGTGATGTGGAAGACAGCACATCGGAAATCAAACAGATAATAGAATAGGACGATAAAAATATAGAAAAAATCCATCTAGGACTTAGGGACCTGAATGACAATGCAAAACGCTCAAACATACGTATCATAGGCATCCCAGAAGGAGAAGAGAAGGGAAAGGGGTCAGAAGGATTATTGCAGGAAATAATGGCTGAAAAATTCCCAAATCTACTGAAAGAGACAGATGTACATATCCAAGAAGCACAGCACACCCCAATTGTTGTACACCCCAACAGGCCCAACCCCAAGACATATACTTGTCAAATTATCCAATGCTCAAGACAAAGAGAAAATTCTAAAAGCAGCAAGAGAAAAGAAAACCATCACATACAAGGGAAGCTCCATAAGATTAAGTGCTGATTTCTCATCTGAAACCATGGAGGCAAGAAGGCAGTAGTATGATATAGTCAAGGTACTAAAAGAAAAAATTTTCCAACCAAGAATACTCTATCCAGCTAAACTAGCATTCAAAAATGAAGGAGAGTTCAAAATATTCACAGATAAACAGAAACTGAAAGAGTATGCCAACAAGAAACCTCCCCTTCAAGAAATTCTAAAGGGAGTTCTGCAGGAAGAAAGGAAAATACAGGACAGGCAGAATTGGAGGAGAGTGTAAGAGCAACAAAAAAGACAAATGAGAAGGAAAAAAACAAACAAAATATGACAAACACAAGTCCAATCAAAATATGGCTAACATAAATAATTCCTTGAAAGTAATAACAGTGAATGTCAATGGATTAAACTCACTTATCAAAAGATTCAGATTGGGACATTGGATAAGGAAATATGACCCATCTATATGCTGTCTACAAGAGACACATCTTAGACCCAGAGACTCATGGAGGCTGAAAGTGAATGGCTGGAAAACAATCATAAAAGCAAACAATAACCAAAAAAAAAAAAAAAAGCAGGAGTAGTTATGTTAATATCAGACAAAATAGACTTTAAACATGAAACAATTGTGAGAGACAAAGAAGGATACTACATCTTAGTGAAAGGGACAATCTCTCAAGAAGACTGAACAATCACAAATATTTATGGTCCTAACAAGGATGCCTCTAAATACGTGAGGCAAATGCTAGAAAAACTAAGTGAAAGAATAGATGCATCTACAATTATAGTGGGGGATTTTAATACACCACAATCAACTTTGGACAGAACATCTCAAAAGAGAATCACTAAAGAAACAAAATATTTTAACAATATATTAGAGGAGCTGGATCTAATACATATATACAGATCATTACACCCAAATACAGCAGGATATACATTTTTGTCAAGTGCACATGGATCATTCTCCAAGATAGACCATATGCTAGGCCATAAAGAAAGGCTTAATGAATTCAGAAAGATCGAAATCATAAAAAATAAAATCTCTGACCACAGTGGAGTGAAGCTGGAAATTTGCAAGTGCCAAAGGCCCAGATTTCACACCAAGATTTGGAAATTAAACAGCACACTCTTAGAAAAACAGTAGGCCAAAGAGGAAATCTCAAAAGAAATCAATGACTACATTGAAACAAATGATAATGATAACCCAACATACCAAAATTTATGGGATGCAGCAAAAGCAGTACTGAGAGGGAAATTTATAGCCATAAATTCATATATCGAAAAAGAAGAAAGAGCAAAAATTGAAGAACTAACTGCACATTTGGAGGAATTAGAAAAAAAACAACAAAGTAATCCCACAGGAAGAAGAAGGAAGGAAATAACAAAAATAAGAGCAGAACTAAATGAAATAGAAAATAAGAAAGCACTTGAAAAGATAAACAAGACCAAGAGCTGATTTTTTGAGAGGATCAACAAAATTGACAAACCTTTAGCGAGACTAACAAAGAAAAAAAGAGAGAAGATGCAAGTGAACAAAATAAGAAATGAGAAAGGCGAAATCACCACTGACCCCACAGAAATAAACACTATCATAAGAGGATACTTTGAAAAACTATATTCCAACAAAAATGACAATTCAGAGGAAATGGACAAATTCCTAGAAACACATAAGCAGCCCATACTGATGAAAGAAGAAATTGATGATCTCAAAAAATCAATCACAAGTAAAGAGATAGAATCAGTCATTAAAAAGCTCCCAACTAAGAAGAGCCCAGGGCCAGACGGCTTCAAAGGTGAATTCTACAAAACATTCCGGAAAGAACTAACACCAATCCTGCTGAAACTATTCCAAAACATTGAAACAGAAGGAACATTGCCTAACTCCTTCTATGATGCCAACATTACCCTAGTACCGAAGCCAAACAAAAACACCACAAGAAAGGAAAATTACAGACCAATTTCTCTAATGAACCTAGACGCAAAAATACTTAAGAAAATACTTGCTAATCATATTCAACAACACATTAAACGAATTATACATCATGACCAAGTGGGATTCATTCCAGGTATGCAAGGATGGTTCAACATAAGAAAATCAATGTAATACACCATATAAACAGATTGAATGAAAAAAAATCACATGATTATATCTATAGATGCAGAAAAGCATTTTACAAAATACAGCACCCTTTCTTGATAAAAACACTCCAAAAGATCAGAATACAAGGAAATTTTTTGAACATGATAAAGAGTATATATGAAAAACCTACAGCCAACATTGTTCACAACAGAGAAATCCTAAAATCATTCCCTCTAAAATCAGGAACAAGACAAGGATGCCCACTGTCTCCCCTTCTATTTAACATTGTCTTAGAAGTACTTGCTCGGGCACTGAGGCAAGAACCAGATATAAAATGCATTCCAATTGGAAAGGAAGAAGTCAAAATTTCATTATTTGCAGATGACATGATCCTATACATAGAAAACCCTGAGAGATCTACAACAAAGTTTCTAGAACTCATAAATGAGTTTAGTAAAGTCACAGGTTATAAGATCAATGCACAAAAATCAGTAGCATTTCTGTACACCTAAATGAGCAAGATCAGTAGGAAATCAAGAAACAAATACCATTTACAATAGTAAATTAAAAAATCAAATATTTAGGAAGAAATTTAACTAAAGATGTAAAAAATTTATACACTGAGAACTATACAAGAATGTTCAAGAAAATCAAAGAAGATCTAAATAAATGGAAGAATATTCCCTGTTCATGGAAAGGAAGACTACATATTATTGAGATGTCTATCCTACCAAAACTGATCTACACATTCAATGCAATCCCAATAAAAATCAATACAGCCTTCTTCAAGGAACTAGAAAAACTAACTATGAAATTTATTTGGAAAGGAAAGAGGCCCCAAATAGCCAAAGATATATTGAAAAAGAAAAACGAAATTGGAGGAATCACACTACCTGACTTCAAAACATACTACAAAGCTACAGTAGTCAAAACAGCATGGTATTGGCATAAGGAGAGACACACAGACCAAAGGATTCGAATTGAAAGTTCTGATATAGAACCTCATATATATAGCCTATAATATTCAATAAACCCACCAAACCCTCTCAACTAGGAGAGAATGGCCTATTCAACAAATGGTGCTTAGAGAACTGGATATCCATATGTAGAAGAAAGAAAGAGGATTACCATCTCACACCTTATACAAAGATCAACTCAAGATGGATCAAAGACCTAAATATAAGAGCCAAGACCATAAAGACCTTGGAAAGCAGAGTAGAGAAACATCTACAGGACATTGTAATAGGAAATGGCTTCATGAATATCACACCAAAAGCACGAGCAGCAAAAGAACTAATAGATAAATGGGACTTCCTCAAAATTAAAGCCTTCTGCACCTCAAAGGAGTTTGTCAAGAAAGTAAAAAGGGAACCCACACAATGGGAGAAAATATTTGGCAACCATATATCTGATAAGAGACTTATAACTTGCATATATAAAGAACTCATATATCTTGAAAATAAAAAGGTAAACAACCTATTTAAAAAATGGGAAAAAGATTTAAGCAAACACTTCTCCAAAGAAGAAATACAAATGGCTAAAAAACACATGAAAAAATGCTCCAAATCTCTAGCTATCAGGGAAATGCAAATCAAAACTACAATGAGATACCATCTTACTCCCATAAGATTGGCAGCTATGAAAAAAAAACATAAGAATACAAATGCTGGAGAGGATGTGAAGAAATGGGAACACTCATCCACTGCTGGTGGCAATACAGAAGGATCCAACCATTCTGGAGGACAGTTTGGTGGTTTCTCAAAAAACTAACCATAGATTTGCCATAAGACCCAGCAATACCTCTGCTGGGTATATACCCAGCAGAAATGTAAACAAGGACACAAACCGATATATGTACACCAATGTTCATAGCAGCATTGTTCACTATCGCCAAAAGTGGAATCAACCCAAATGCCCATCAACAGATGAGTGGATCAATAAAATGTGGTATATACATACAATGGAATACTATTCGGCTGTAAGAACAAATACACTACAAACACACATGATAACATGGATGACTCTTGAGAACCTTATGTTGAGTGAAGCAACCCAGGCATTGAAGGACAAATACTACATGACCTCAATGATATGAAATAAGCAAGCTGCCTCAGAGAGCTAGGAACTGGAAGATAGGCTTACAGGAAATCAGGGGGTGGAGGATGGATGTGACCTGACATCTGCAGGGGTGGAATCTATGATGAGCTGGCGGTAAGTATGAGCACAAAGAAGAGATAAAATGGGGGCAAGGGATTGCCTTTGGGTGGGGCTTTGCGGGCTTGAGGGGGGCTGGGGATGGGCAGAGGGGTAATATTGCCCAAAAATTGGGGGGAGGAAGGGTCAACATATGAACATAGGAGATTGTCAGGTGTTGGTTGAGAGTTAAATGCTGAGAAAACCATATCAAAATATAATTAGGAGGGTTACCTGTTTAGGATGCTCGGAGGGGATGGTCAGACACGGGACGGCCTCCTGTGGAATGTCTGAATGCTCATTTTGCCAGGGTGGGCTGTACCATTGGGTAGAGACCCAAGTAGTGAGAGTGGGGGTGGACCCACATCCTGGGGAGGACTAATGCCATCAAATAGAGGGAACTGTATCTCTCTCGAGAAAGGGTGGCTCCCAGGGCATTAGGGCAGTTGAGCAAGTCAGGCCCTGAACACTGTTGCAAGTATGTCTGGACGTGGCTCCTCGGGAAATGGAGATGGGCCCCAAGGGGAGGGGAAAATGGATGTTGAATGGATGGAACCAAGATAAATGTGGGGGCAAGAGAGGAGTTTCACGAGAGTACACAAGGATGAATATAAAACGTAATATTACACCAAAAACATATAGGGGATGACAGACTACTAATGTAAACCATAATGTAAAACATAGAATAACTAAAAAATTTAGAAAACTCTGTATAATAAAGTATGGACCACAATGTCAGCATAGATGTCACCTTGTTTGAAAGCTATTGTCTTGGAGTCTATACATCAATTTCAGTAAATATGATATGAATAAGTTAAAAGATAATCGCTTGGAAGGGAAAAGGTTTTATGGTGGATATGTGGGAGTACTCTATATTGTATATATGAATTACTGTGATCTAGGGCTCCTGTGAAGAGAAGCTCAATAATTAGGAAAAAAGATGTAGCTGAGCATGAGGGTTTTGTCCTCGCTCAGGCCCAAGAGTTGTGGGGGCTTGCTCCTGCCGATCAGCCGGCGGGGGGTGCCCCAAGCGGGAGCACCGGTTCTCCAGGCGTGGGGGACGCGCGGTTGGGGAAAAACCACGGAGACCGCTTGAGCGCAAGAACAGGTCTGCTTTATTGCGGAATTACACTTGGTTATATAGGCAGGGAAGGGGGTGGAGTATGAAGGGGAGAGCAGGGCAGAGGGGTGGCTGCGGATTGGCTAAAACTGGGGGGGGCAGACCTCTGGTAATACGCCCTAAGCAGTTACTCGGGAAGAGGGCAGATTGTAGGTTGGTAATATGGGCGGGACTGGCGGGAAGGGTGGCGGGGGCTGGAAGGGGAGGAGGGGCGGAGAAAGGCGGCAACAAAAGAAAAGAAAAAGATAGGATGTAGAGTTTTCCCAAATCAATATGTATTCTATATCTAACCTTTAAACTCATCGCTATATTCCATTTTACTAGTAAGGGAACCTGACATTAAATTGGGCTTAACTTTTCAGGAAGTTTTGGGTCACAGAGCGGTTCGACAATGGCAGTGGAGGAATGCTAGTATGGGATGTTATGGACAGGCGATATATGGTTGACAGGGAGTTATACAGGGCATATGTCCAGGGTGCATGGAAATGTTTGGATATCCTCATAGTGGAAACTATTAAAAACAACAGCTGGGGGGATACTGGGTTACTGGCCAGGGGGGCTCTGTCATGGTGCCTAGGGGAGTAGCAGCAGCCCCCCAGGTGCAACGGTAAGGATCAGGAAGGAATGAGCATCTAATAGTGAGCCCCTGATACTAGTGACTATGTTGTGAGCCTATACGCCTGAAATAAGAATAAGGCTTAGAGCCTCACTGTGCCTAGGAGTTCCCTCCTGGCACCCTCCGTGTTACTCAAATGTGGCCAGTCTCGAAGCCAAACTCAGCATGTACATGCAATGCCTTCCCCCCAGTGTGGGAGATGACACCCGGGGATGAGACTCCCTGGCACCGAGGGATCACTACCAAATACCAGTTGGTGATGCAACTAGAAAATGACCTTGAATTAAAGGTTCAACACGGACCAGCAGAATATCCCTGTCTACATATAATACCAGGAGTTAAAAATGCTGTTTGACCTAAAGTAAGGGGGAAATGGAAAGGACAAATGAGTTTACAGGGCTGAGTCTCTAAAAAAAGAGTCTGGAGGTTGTCAGAAGGATTGCCCTTATGCACACCTGAGCAGAGTCTCAGAGACAGATAAAGTAGATACAACCCCAGGTATTGGTCCTTTTGAGGGCTAAAGAGACCCATAGGTTCTATTGTCATGGCACATGGGGTTCACTGCCATGTCAGTTGGCCCTTCTTTGGAGCTGGTGTTTCTGCGTGATGGAGCTGGACTCAGATGGGATCTCTTTTCACAAGCCTTTCATGCTACTTTACTGGAATTGTAGTTGGTGCTGTGGCTTAAGATATATCTAGGGGATTTGAATCTCTGGACTGACAATATGATAGCCAGGCCCTGACCTCAACAGACTTCAGCTCCTACACTCTGATTTATTGAACTTACTCCACTCAGCTAACATGGAGTTGAAGAATGTCAACCACCACACCATGGAGCTTAGAGTGCCTACAACTGAAAGCAGGAGGATTGCATCCAATATCCATGTGGAATCTAAACCCCTTCTTGACATAGATGTGGAATGGACACAACCAAGCCAAGGTCCACAGGAAGGATGAATACAGAAAGGATCAGAATGGACTTAATGATATTCTATTCATGAACTATTGTGGTTAATAATCAAGAAAATGTGGCTTTGATGTGGAAAAAGTGGTCATGGTGGCTTCTGGGTGCGGGGAATGGGAGGAAGAGAAGAGATGTGGAGGAATTTTTGGGACTTGGTGTTGTCCTGGGTGGTGCCCCAGGGACAATTGCCAGATGTTGTATGTCCTCCCATGGCCCACTGGATGGAACATGGGAATGTGTAGGCTATGGTGTGGAACACGGAACATGGGGTGCAGCAATGCCCGGAGATGTACTCACCAGATGCAATGGATGTTACATGATGATGGGGGAGAGTGTTATTGGGGGGGGGGAGTGGTGGGGTGGGGGTGGTGGGGGAGAATGGGGACCTCATATTTTTTTAATGTAATATCTTTTAAAAAAATGAATAAATTGAGTAGAAATTGAAAAAAAAGTTGTCCATAGCATCTTTTAATTATCTCTTCTATATCTCTGGGGTCAATAGTAATGTCCTCATTTTCATTTCTGATTTTATTTATTTGCATCTTCTCTTTCTTTTTTTGTCAGTCTAGCTAAGGATATGTCAATTTGGTTAATCTCAGAAATCAAATTTTGGTTTGATTAATTCTCTTTACATATTTGTACTTGATTTCATTTATTTCAACTCTGATCTTTTTTATTTTATTCTTTCTGCTTGCTCTTGGAATAGTATGCTGTCCTTTTTTTAGTTTGACAGCTGTGTAGTTAGGTCATTCATTTTTGGTCTTCTTTCTTTCTTTGTGTAAGCATTGATGGCTATGCATTTCCCTCTCAGCACTGCCTTTTCTGCATCCCGCATGTTCTAATAAGTTGTGTTCTCATTTTGATTCATCTCAAGATATATGCTGAATTCTCTTCCAATTTCTTCTTTTATCCATTGATTACTTAAGATCATTGTTTATTCTTGCTGTATTTATGAATTTTCTAATTTTCTGCCTGTTATTGATTTCAAACTTTATTTCAATATGATAAGAGCAAATGCTTTGTATGATTATGATCATTTTCGCTTTATTGACATATGCTTCTTGACCTAATATATGGTCTATCCTGGAGAGTGACCCATGAGCACTCAAGAAGAATTTACGTCATACATTTTGGGCTGCAATGTTCTGTATCTATCTATTAGATTTAGTTCATTAATCATATTAGTCAAGCTCTCTGTTTCTTTATCAGTTCTTTTCCCAGATGTTCTCTTCAATGTTGAGAGTGGTGTATTGATGTCTCCAAATACTATTGTAGAGAAATCCTTTTCTTTCTTCAGTTTTGCCAGTGTTTGCCTCATGTGTGGTATCCTAGTTAGGTGTTTATACACTTGTGATATTTATTTCTTCCTGGTCAATTTTCCCTTTTATTAATATATAATGTCTTTCCTTGTATGTAGTAACAAATTTGCTTGTAAAGTCTGTTTCATCTGATATAATATAGCTAATCCATCTTTTTGTTGTTGTTGTTGTTACTGCATATGTGGAATATCTTTTTCTAGCCTTTCACTTTCAAACTATTTTTATCCTTGGGTCAAAGTGAGTGTCTTGCAGGCAGCATAAAGATAGCCATATTTCTTATCCAAAAGTCTGTGACTTTTGATTGGGGAGTTTAATCTATTAACTTTCAATATTATTCCTATAAAGACAGTAGTTGCTTCACCCGTTTTGGCCTTTGAGTTTCAACTAGCATATCTTGTGTTCACCACTCTTTTTATACTTTTAATTACCTTTACTGATGTAATCTTCATTTTAGACTAACTTCCAAGCTTCTCTCTCCTGTATTTTCTTTTCAGGCTATAACACTACATTTAGTGTGTCTTTCAAATCCAGTCTCTTGGTTACAAACTCTCTCAGTTTCTGTTGTTCTGTGAATATTCTAAACTCACTGTCATATATTTTGAAAGATGATCTTGTCAGATATGAGATTCATGTCTGGTAGTTTTTCTCTATCAGTATCTTAAATATATCATACCACTGTCTTCTTTCCTCCATGTTTTCTGATAAGAAATCAGAACTTACTCTTATGGAACATCATTTTATGTGATGCTTCACTTTATTATTGCTGCTCTCAAGAGTCTCTTTATCTTCGGTATTTGACATTCTGATTAGTATATGTCTCAGATTTATCCAGATGGCTGTAGTTTGTGCTTCTTGAACACACATATATGTGTCTTTCAATAGGGTTGGGAAATTTTCTGCCATCATTTCCGCAAATATTACTTCTGCCCCTTTTCCCTTCTCTTCTCCTTCTGGGCCACCCATAGCATATATATTTGCATGCCTCTTGCCATCATCCATTTCCTTGAGGCCCTGTAAAATTTTCCCATCCTTTTCTTTAATGTTCTTGTCTTTGTTCACTTTCAAAGGTCATGTCTTCAAGATCAATGATCCTTTCTTCTGCCTCTTCAAATTTGCTGTTGTATGCTGCATTAGTAAGCTAAAGGGGTTCTGATGCAATACACAGAAATCTGTTGGACTTTATAAAGTATATTTATTTGGGGTAGAAGCTCACAATTACCAGACCATAAAGTGTAAGTTACTTCACTCACCAAAGTCTGTTGCCACATGTTGGCGCAAGATACCTGTCGATGTCTGCAAAGGTTCAGCTTCCTCCTTCTTTTAGGGTTCCATGGCCCCATCTTCATCTGCTATCAGCTATATGATGAGATTAGCCTCATCTCTCTCCCAGGGCTAATTTCTCTCTTGGCTCAGCTACTCTGCTTTTCCAAAGAGCTAGCTATAATCTATCAGGTAAACATCTTGTCTCTCTTCCCAGGGCCTCTGCCTTATCTTATTGTGCCTTCTCTCTTTCCTCGTGTATCTGGTTCTCTGTATATTTACTTTCTGGGGCTCTGTCATTAAAACTCCCAACTTTCCTCTCTGAATTGTAGTTTTCACCAAGGGCTTGTGGACTCAATGCCCTACTGATGAGGCCCAATCAAAGCCTTAATCATAATTTAATCAAGTAAAAGTGAAACCTCTGAATCCAATACAATATAATATGCCCAGAGGAACAGATCAGTTCACAAACATAATCCAATATCTAATTTTGGAATTCATAAACAATATCAAACTGTCATATATGCCTTCAGAGTATTTTTAATACATTTTTTATTTATTTTTAGAAGATTCTTAGATTACATCAAATGTTACATAAAAATATATAAGGGATTCCCATATGCCCCACTCTCCATGCCTCCCACTCTTCCCCACATTAACAAATTCTTTCAGTAGTGTGCTACATTCATTGCCATTGATGAACACATTTTTGAGCATTGTCACTAAGCATGGATTATAGTTTATATTGTAGTGTACACTTTCTCCACACAGTTCTGTAGTTTTTGGCAGGATATATAATTGCCTATATCTGTCATTGCAAAGTCATTCATGACAATTCCAAGTCCTGAGAATGATCCCCTATTACAGATTTTTCCCTCTCCTTACTTTCAGCACCTCCAGGGGCTACATCAATGATATAATTTCTTCCTTTGCTAGAATCACAATAAGTCTATAATAGAATACCAGTAACTCCACTCTAGTCCATATTTTATTCCCAGTCCATATGATTCAGGGATGGTAAAGCCCACTCCACCTCTAATAGAGAGGGGACTCCAAACCCATATGGCTGATTGGTGGGACTCTCTTGTTTGCAGTTATAGACTCTCTCAGTTTCTTGATGTGGTTGTTATCCATACTCACCTCCTTGTTAGTTGTCTTGGGTGAATCCAATGAACTGGAGAGTAGGTATTTCAACTCCACTGAGGCTCAGGGCCCAGTTTGCCCCTAGACAGTCCAGAGAGTGAAGTCTCTTGGACGTACACCTCCCAAACTCCAGCACCAAATATAGGTTCAAATAAAAGGGACAGAGGAGGCGTGTATACAGATGTCACATCTAGATCCTACTTTATCACACTTGGGAGCACAAACTCCAGAGTAGGGCCCACTGGCAACGCACCAGGATATGCATATGAAAAAAAAGCACATAAAAAGATGATCAACATTTTCAGCTGTTAGGGAAATGTTAATCACAACCACAGTGAGATGCCATATCACACCAAATAGAATGGTTATTATTCAAAAGTAGAAGATTACAAATGTTGATAACTATGTAGAGAAATAGGAACACTCATCAACTACTGGTGGCAAAGTAAAATGGTGCATCCACTGCGGAAAATAGCTGGACAATTTCAAAGAAAGTGAAGTTTACCATTATGACCCAGCAATCCCATGTCTAGACGTATATGCAAAAGAATTGAAAGCAGGAACTAGAGCAGATATTTGCACACCATTGTTGATAGGAGCAATATACATAATTGACAAAAGATGGAAGCAGCCCAAGTGTCCATTATCCAATTAGCAGATAAACGAAATGTGGTGTATGAATACAATGGAATATTTTTCAGACATGAAATAGAATGAAGTTCTGACACATGTGACCACATGGATGAAACTTGAAGACATCATACTTAGTGAAACCGGCCATGTGCAAAAGGACAAACACTATTTGACTACAATGTTATGAAATAATTAGAATAAACCAACTCAAAAGACAGAATCAAGATGGTAGGTTACCAGGAGATGGAGTAGAAATAGGGAATAAGGAGTTAAGGCTTAAAATGCACAGAGTTCCTATTTGGAACAATAGAAATGTTTTGGTAATGGATGGTGGTGATCGCAGTACAATATTTTGAATGTAATTAACAGCACTGAAAATATTTATCTTAGTGTGGTTAAAAGGAGAAATGCTACATTGTATATATGGTAATGTAATAAAAATAAAAAATCTTGGACTATCACAATGGAAATAATTAAACTTAGTATAACCATGAATTATATTAGCAGTAAAATTATAAAAATTATGCTTTTCATTAATTGTAGCAAATGCACCACACCACAGCAAAGGGTTAATAATAGGTTAGTATATGGGATCCTTTATTTCATGCATGACTGTACTATAAACTCACAACTTCTCTAAAGCAGAAGCATTAGAAAAGATATCTTTAAGGATAAAGGTAAACCCTATTTTCAGCAATAACGGATGATACATCTGAGGAATAAATATGAAGAAAAAATTCACAAAGTAAAATTTTGATATATAACAATAATGAGAAATTATATATAGTATATACATACATTGTGTGCATATATATGTATAGCATATTATATAAGAAGAATTTATCAAGAATATCCAGTAAATTTCCATGAGTCATGACGAGAGCTTGGATATCTTAATTTTATAAAACTTCTTGTTGATGCCTGATATGCATTTACATTTGAAATCACTGTCCTAGAAGATGATATATTGAAGTTGAATTATCAAAAAATTCCTAATATAAAGAAAATCTATACATTTAAGGAAATGTTTATCTAGTAGAGGAGGCAGACACATGAAGGCATCGTTATAACACACTGTGCAATTACTCTAAGATTATTCACAGGATCCCTTGGTAACACTGAGGAGACAACTATAATTTTGCCAGAAGAAGGAGAAAAAGATTAAAGGGTTTTTGCCACAAATGATTAATTCTTAATATTCATAGGGGCTGGTTGGCTTAACTTGGCTCCAGACCCTTTGCAGGTTCACCTGTAGGGATTTTACTTTTACTCTAAGAAAAGCCTGCAGAACTAGATTTTCCCGAGTTTCCTGGGGAATAGGGAAAGCATTGAGGAGGCAGGAACAGATTCTGTGGGTCAGGATAAATTAGTGGACTTGTACATCAGTGACAATCTGGTGACTGCAGGTCACCTCCATTTCCTCTTTACTCTGATATGTGGGTCTAACAACCTACCCACTTGCTGGTAAGCTTCCAGATGTCCTCAGTTTCCACTTGCCTTTATATCATTTCAAGTAGAAATTCACATATTTTCTGTTTGAGTTTGATTGCCTAAACTTTGGATGCTTGTCATAAGTCACCCTCCAAAAGGCTAAATATCACCTGCTAATACAGGGATAAGCATCCATGGTCCTGCTAAGCAAAACAGATCAAATAGATGCAAGTCCACAATCACTGGCCAAAGACCAAAAGATATCCAGAAACAAACACCAGCACCTGGACCTTGGGTGAATTGTTTGGCCAAGTAGTAGAGTTTTTACTGTACATGAATATGTAAATTGTTTCTGGGTGCTGATATGCAAGACCAGTGACCTTCCAGTGGACATTGTTAAAAACAATGGCAACCACTAGGAGTTTTTGTCTGTATAATCTGTCCTGACTCGGTATGCTTTGAAAAAAAGAAAGCAGCATTATGAATCTAACAATTATTTATTTATCAGTTCACAGATATCAGGTAGATTTTGTAAGGATTTTATTTAATTTAAAGATAGATGCCCCCTAGATTAGATTATGACTTTTCATTCATTCATTGTATGACCATATATCCATATATGTCAAAATAATATCTGCTTTCATGGGTTACTCTGAAGCTAAAGAGAGGATGCAAAGGAACAATATTATCAATAGAAGGGCATTAGCTACTGTAGTGAGGGTGAAAAAACACAAATAATCAAACAAAATATGTACCACAATCAATAGAAACAACAGTCGCTGCTCAAGTTTGGTAACATTGTGTCACAATCTATCCTAGTTTCTGAAATATTAAGGGGAAGTAATTTATAATGATATATGAAAAGATGTATGAAAAAATAAAGACTGTTTTTTCCAGTGGATAGTTCAATCTTCATTTCAGATTACTTCTGAATCAATAACATGGAAGCAAGAAGCTTAATAATACATGTTTAGGTGATAATAAACCTGGCTGGTGGTAATGGAGGGATAAATGTGGGAGTAAGAATTTTTTAGAAGCATATATAGATTGAAAGGGCAGTGGACAGGGTTGCATGTCCATGAGTTGTTTGGGAGTGTGGTCTTCTGAGATTTATTAAGGAAAGACAAAATGATAAAATTAGCATTATAAGAAGACAAATATGGCACCCCATATGGAATGATTTAGTGATACCTCTGTACACATATATCTTTCTTTGGTATTAGAGATGTGTTCTCTTAAGAAGTAAAGATTTGAACTTATTTTTGATGTTCATTTTAAGTTGGAAGCTTTCTTTAAGTATTCTGAATGCAAATCTAATTATATAATTTGAAATTATTTTTTCTTATTTTATGGTTTGCCTTTTACTTCTTTTTTTTTTTTCATCTCCTTTTTTTTAAATTTTTTTATTTTTTATTGACTTTGTAATAATATTACATTAAAAATATATATGTGAGGTCCCATTCAACCCCACCCCCCCACCCCCCCTCTCCCCCCCCCCCAACAACACTCGTTCCCATCATCATGACATATCCATTGGATTTGGTAAGTACATCTTTGGGCACCTCTGCACCTCATATACATTGGTTCACATCATGGCCCATACTCTCCTCTATTCCATCAAGTAGGCCCTGTGAGGATTTACAATGTCCGGTGATTACCTCTGAAGCACCATCCAGGGCAGCTCCATGTCCCGAAGACGCCTCCACCTCTCATCTCTTCCTGCCTTTCCCCATACCCTTTGTCCAT